>NC_081420.1:120260063-120525063 GCF_949786415.1 Peromyscus eremicus
AAGGGAACTCTTAATGGTGTCTGAGGTTGAGGAAGCAAGGGGGTTCAGTGTGTGTTCTCTAGCTGTAGTGAGGCCTGCTGTTCAAGGGTTTTGGCACTAGAGGGAGATATTGGGTTGCACAGATAAGTGGGTAAGCCCCCTCTAGGGAAAAGAAATATCATCTTGAAGATGGACTACATATGTTTGGTTATCCAAGTTAAATGTATTCCACTTACCAAAATGACTAACAGGTATTTATCACGAACTATATGCAGACATTGTACTAGACTTCTTAAATGAATTGACTTATTTTATCTTTTGGTCACTATTTATTATGACTCTTCCTAAATGAGTGTTTAGGAAGGCCAGGAAATGTTTATGGTCACACATGCAAGAAGGGACAAGAAATAATGGAACATGGGTCAGATTGATTGTGAGCCTGGACTGTGACCTTCCAATATGTCTGTATTTCTGTCCATACCTCTCACGGGCAGACATATTAAAATAAGCAACTGTGACTGTGTGAAGAACTGAGTTTGAATTACGGGTATTTTTAATATTCTTTCCTTGGGAGGCAGGTGACCAGAGACGTGTGCCCAGGTTCTAGAGCAGTAGTTCTCATCCTGTGGGTCATGACCTCCTTGGCAAACTTATGTCTCCAAAAATATTTACATTATGATTCATAACAGTAGCAAAATTACAGTTATGAAGTAACAATGAAAACAATCTTATGGTTGGGGTCACTATGACACGAGGAACTGTATTAAAGGGTCGCAGCATTAAGAAGGTTGAGAACCTCTGCTCTAGAGCTATGCCGTCTAATTCAGAAACCACTAGTTACACATGGTTATGAGACACTGGGAATGAGGCGACTTTGACTCTAAATGGAATACTTAAATGACTTAATTTTTAATAGTTTAGCTATAAAAGAAACAGTTGATTCCATAATCAATTGGAAAACTTTTGGGCACGATTGGAGTAACATGGGTATGTGAATCTATTTTCTCAATGCAAAACTTCCCAATTAGATAGCAGTCAAGTATTACTGATGAAATTTTTGTGTCAAAATTGAGATGGGATGTAAATGTAGAATGCGCAATTGTTTTCAAGAACTTATTTACTATACAAATGTAAGCTGTTGTATTAGTAGTTTTTATTTTGAGTGTATGCTGAAATACTAGATGTGTAGTGAAATTTAGAAAATGAACCATTAAATTTGTTTCATATATTTCTTTTTACTTTTGAAATATATTTAATAGAGGGTTAACTATACACACACACACACACATACACACATATACATCACACACACAAATGCATATACATACACATTTAAGCCTACTAGTAGTCATGTGTATGTCTCAAATGCTATTTCCAAGGAACAATGCTTCTCTAGAGCCAGACTGCCTGTGATCAAATCCTAATTCTACACTCAATATCGGGAGGAAGTCTGCATCCCTTTCAAAGTGTGCTTTCTTGACACCTTTTGATTCTCCAGACATATTTGCCATTCTAAATACCATTACATTTTGGAGTCTGAACAGAATTACAAAATGTCCTTTCTGAAAATTCAGTACACACTGGCAAATACACGTGATGGCAAAGATGTGAAAGCATGGGAACTGCTATTTACTTAAATAATGTTGATGGATCAATTGATTGATTGATTCCATCCCCTTCCAGTGTGCACACGCATGTAGAGATCAGGGGACCAACTATCTCTCCTTCTACCATGTGGGGCCCAGGGATCTAACTCAGGTCATCAGGCTTGGCTTCAGGCAGCTTTACCCACTGATGCATCTCACTGGCACAGGAACCACCACATTGCTGGTGAGGTATAAAAAGGTACAGTCATTTGGTAGAGCATTTGGCGGCATCTTCTCAAACTAGATGTGCTTTATGATCACAGTCCAGCAATTGAACTCTTAGGTATTACCCAGATCAGCCGAGAAACATACTCACATGCATACTGCTCCCTAATGTCTGTAACCTCTCTATTTAATTTGTCAAAATTTTGCAAGCAAATAAGACCTCTTTCAGTGGGATTAAGAATAAATAAATTGTGCCACACGGATGTATGATGGAATAACTGTTGGGCATGAGTAAGTAATGAGCTGTTGAGTCATAAAAATGAGACAGATGAAAGTTAAATGGGCGTGAAAAGAGAAAAACCAACCCAAAGTAGCTTCATGCTGCCTGAGCCCAAGCACAGAGCATTCCAGAAAAGGCAGAACAATGGAGACACTAAGAGGCCTGGTGGAGGAGAGTGAATGGGCAGGGCACTTGCACAGCAATGAAACTGCTCTGTGCTGCACTGTCACAGGGTACCTGTCATCCCTGTCTTCCAAACCCCATAGGATGTGAATACCAAAAGCAGACCTTACTGTGGACCACGGGTGGGGCATGATGTGCCACTTGCGGTTGCATTATGTCAGTTGTCACATCCATTGTGACAGATGAAATTCTGGGGAACAAATCTAGATATTGGTGCAAACAATGCATTGTGTACGGAGAGGGATAATTCTGTACCTTCTGATAAGTTTTGCTATGAACCTAAAACCACACTAAGAAATAAAGTTTGTTAAATAATTTGTAAGGAAGATTGAATAATATTTAGAAGTCTCACTTCCATTTTTCCAAGCTCTGCCTTTTCACTTAAGCATATTAATTTATGGTGATATTTTCCTTTTAGCTCTTTTCTCTTAGCAAGAATCCTTCTTGTTACTACCCACTACTGGCACGACCAACAACAGCTTAAAGCTCATCTCTGTTAATGGATCATGCATACCACTATATAACCTAGCACGAGTTCAGCTCAGGTGCTAGAACAACTCCAGCATGTTAATCTTGCATGTTTGTGGGATCATAGTTCTATTGGTGAGAAGAGCAGCCACTGTGGTGACGATCTTCACAGAACCAGGCTCCTGACAGCTGCCATCAACACATTAACTTAGTACTACCACAAATTCTACTTTGCGAAGCCCAAGCCTGGAACTTACAGTTACACTGTGCTGTAGTTAGATCTGCAAAGGCATTCAAGCTAAAGGCTTGGTTCTTAGCTGGGAGCTAGTGAGTGTTTGGAAAGGTTTACTGGGTGGGGCACAGGGAAGGATTTAGGTCAACAGGAGACCTTCTGTTGTAGCTTTCTCTGATCTGTTGTAACTGACAGAGACAAAGTGCACATGAAGGACCCTGGAAGGAGCTGTCGTTTCTCTGTGACCACACCCTTACAACTTGAGGAAAGAAGAGGCATCGATCAGACATGCTAGGACATGAAAGGGAGTCCGAATGAGCCATCTAGGAGGGGAGAGGTAATAGTGGCAAAGTCAGAGAATTCAATGACAGACCCACAGAAGGCAAGAAGAGCCATGGGTGTGAGTGGAAAGAAGAGGACGATGAAGAAAGATGTCCTTTAGCATTTGCGTGCGTGTGTGTGTGTGTGTGTGTGTGTGTGTGTGTGTGTGTGTGTGTGTCTGGGGAGTATGCTTGCCTGTGAGGGCATGTTGTCATTCAGTGTCTTCTTCAATTGTCTTTCCACTTTACTTATTGAAACAGGGCCTCTCATTGAACTTGGGGCTTGGTGTTTTCCTCATTTTGTTTGGAGTCGCTGGCCATGATCAGGGGTCCCCCACTGGACTAATAAGCATGACCTGCTGTGCTGAGCTTTTGTATATGGTGCTGGGGATCCTAACTCAGGCTTTCATGCTTGAGCAAGCAGGCACCTTACCTACTGAGGTATCTCCCCAGCTCCAGCTTGGAAGGAACCTAGTTTTCTTCTTTTTAACAGAAGAAAGCCAAGTCCTCAGTGTAGAGAGAGATGTACCAACCAGGGAATCCATTAGCAATCCATGCCTGGTAGCTGCACCTCACAGCATCCCCCAGGGTCCTTGCAGTGTACCTGGCGTGCGTGGCTTCTGGTAGCTGGAGATCACTGTCTATGATAAGCTATGTTGCTTTCTATGGAGCAGATGGATTTTGTATCAAGGGGTCTTAATTACAAGGCTGTAAATATGTCAAAGAGGTCTGACAGCACCTATTAAATTACAAACCTGAGCTCAAGTGGCTTCTGATGCTGGCACAGTCCCTGAAGGAGTCTTACAGTCACTGCCAACCCAGCCTTTTGTCCCCCTTTCCCTATCCCGCTTCCCTTTTAAATTCTGTTAATTATAAGAAACAGTGCATAGGAATGAACTATAAATCAAATTATGAAAACACATTAGAAATACTTCATTCACAGTGTTTGCCTCATTTTTTCCTTTCATTTCTTTGAAGGATGGTACAATTTAATCTCTCGAGATACCTCTTTGAGTGCTAAATAGAAAAAAAGCCAATTTTAAATGAGACACTAACTTGTGGCTGATATTTTAAATTCTATTTCCCAGGAAATAAGACATAGTTTCAAATTTGCTTTGTGTGTATGTGTGAGTGTGTGTGTACAAGTGAGTGTGTGTGAGCACATGTGTGTATGAGTTAGTGTGTGTGTGTCTGAGTGTTTGTATGAGTAAGTATGTGTATATGTGTGAGTGTGTGTGTGTGTGTGTGTCTGAGTGAGTGTGTCTGTATGTATGAGTGAGCATGTTTGTATGAGTGAGTGCATGCAGATGTGTGTGTGTGTGTGTGTGTATTCTGTGTGTACTCATGCACATACAAGTGTGAAATCCAGAGGTTAACTTGGAGGCATCTTCTGTCACTCCCTACCTTATTTTTTTTGAGATAAGGTCTCTCTCTGTACCCAGTGCTCACCTTTTCAGCTAGGCTGGCTAGCTCATGAGATCCATGTCTCAGCCTCCTCCAGTGCTGAAATTACAGGCATGTGTAGTCATGTCCTGGCTTTTTATGAAGGTGCTAGGATCCTATTTCATGTCACCACTGAGCCAACTCCCCAGCTGTCCTCTCTCTCTCTCTCTCTCTCTCTCTCTCTCTCTCTCTCTCTCTCTCTCTCTCTCTCCCTCCCTCCCTCCCTTCCTCCCTCCCTCTCTCTTATAACACAAGTGTAAAGAGGCACGTGCTTAGAAATACCTGTCACGTTGACTGTGATGCCCAGAGAAAACTGCAGCTGGTTGGCATACAAATATGACCTATGCAAATATGCAAATCTTCAGTGATGGCTGCTGAGGTCTTTGCCCTCAGTAGAGACCTTGGAAATGTCCAGGTTCCATATTTTCCTAGCCTCATTTTACTGTGCTCATACTGGGGTCGAACAGAGCAGATTCTTATGATATCCCAGAGAATATTCCACCATGCCTTTCCTCCTCCTCCTCCTCTTCCTCCTCCTCCTCCTCCTCCTCCTCCTCCTCCTCCTCCTCCTCTTCCTCCTCCTCCTCTTCCTCCTCCTCCTCTTCCTCCTCCTCCTCTTCCTCCTCCTCTTCTTCCTCCTCCTCCCCCTCTTCCTCCTCCTCCTCCCCCTCTTCCTCCTCCTCCTCTTCCTCCATGTCTTCTTTTTTGACTTTTCGTTTGTTTATTCTACTCATTTTTGTGGTGTGGAACTCAGCAAGGGGCTTAGGCATGCTCGGCGAGCACCCTGCTGCTTAGCCACACCCCTGCCCTGATGTGTCCCATTCTCCTTGAGGAGCACCATCTCTCTCCTCACCCCTCTCTAAAGCACACACGTTAATGTATGTTTCAATTGAGAGTTTTAAATGGGCATGGAGACAACTTCAGATGTTCATAATTTAGGAATTGATTTAACTAGTGATGGCGGAGCTGAGAAGCCAAAGGAGGGACCGAGGAGGAGCCCAGAGAGCTCAGTGAAAGCAGGAATGCTTCTTCCATCTCTAGCTGTGTAGGTGCAGTTTTGTTTGACTCCTGTAGCAAGTCCTCAAGGCCTGTCGGGGATTCAAAATGTGGCAGACACATGCAGGCATCACATGCTCTGTGGGCTGAGGCAGGGGGATGTGCTCTAACAGCTGGAAGGGAAGACTGAAGGATGCTTCCTGGTGCTTCCTGGGTCCCTATGGGAACCAGCTAAAGGATGCTTTCCTGATGTCATTTTGCCTGAACTTCTAGGAAGCAACCTAAGTTCTGGCCGCTTTGTGAGTGGATCTTGACACACATTTTATTCTCTTAGAAATAACATTTTACAGAAGCTGTCTTTCCTCTCAGGAAGCCAGTGAGCTGAGCTTACTTAGGAACAAAGCTTTGAGAGGGAAGCTGATTGCTCTTCTAATCTAGGTTCAATTCACTGATTAGTCTTTTTTTTTTTTTTCTTCGAGACAGGCTTTTTTTTCTGCATAGTTGGTGTCTCGCTCTGTAGCCCAGGCTGGCCTTGAACTCACAGAGATCCGCCTGGCTCTGCCTCCCGAGTGCTGGGATTAAAGGCGTGCGCCACTGCGGCCCAGCCCACTGATCAATCTTTTAAAAACAGGTATGTGTGATTATCTGCCGGATGTGCCTGTATGCACAACATGCATGTGAGGCGCCTATGTAGGTCAAAGAGGGCGTTGGAGCCCACGGTACTGAGGTTACAGGCGGTTGTGAGCAGCCCTATGGGCCCTGGGAACCGACCTTGGGTCAGTTCAACCACTGAGCCAGCTCTCTGGCTCTATTGATCAGACTTTTGACAAAAATTTTTGCTTCAATTAAGGTAAAGGCCAAATAACAAGGCCACAAAGAGTGGGGTGTCTGCCTTCCCCTCTTTTCCATGTCCCCACATGCTTCTCCTGTCCCTAGGGTACTTAGTGTCACAGATGTTCTACATTCTTTATGTCTTAGCTTTAACTTGACCACTAGTTCATACTTAAAAGGATTAGGTTTAAATCATTTGCAACTTAGAACAAATGTAAACCACTGAACTATCTTTATGGTTGCCTAATATGTCTACGCAATGAAACTGACCCTGACGTTAGCTCTAATTTGGGTGGGAAATATTAAAATTAGATCATAAATAATGACAAGAGACAATATTTATAAGTAGCCTGAATATAGAGTACTTCAAAAACAGTGTTCGGATCACCAGTCTGAAAATTTAGGAGGAACTTTTAAAATTTTAAAATAAAAACAAATTTTGAAAGGGTACATAGCATGAAGTCATAAGATAAAGTTTAATACATTTGATCATGTTAAGACACAAAACACAGCCAATCTAATCAAATTTCAGGCATGCATTTACATAAATATATTAAATTAAGAAAAGAAATTATACACTTAAAACATCCTTTCACCTAAAAAACATTAAATCCACAGATCAACAATAAAGCCAATTCTCTGCATTTACCACTTCTTCAAGATACAGTTGTTCTATTTTAAAGATAACACAAATATACTTGTTAGAATTTATATGCATTATACATATATCATATATTACATAGATAGTGTGTATACATATGTAGTGTTTGTACAGATAGATAAATATATATATACATGGGTGTGTGCTCATGCACAGATACACACAGATGTACTTGAGGCCATCTGTCCGTCTGTACTACTGCTGGAGTCTGAGGCTGAGGCAAACTGGAGCTAGTTGGATGTGAGATTCCCTTTCGCTTCACACATGATAACCATGCCAGCAAATGGATAGCCCTGTGCTGGAGGACACACTGGCCTTCTCTGCAGTGTGAAAGTATGCGAGGCACTTTAGCATTTATATTGCATTAATGAGGAGATGGGTGACTGAATAGTAGAAGATCAATCAAGGAACACTGCATATTTTTACAAACTGATTTAGTGAACCAGATTTGTCCAAACTCCGGGGAATCATGTGAATCAGTAACTGTGCATACTAATTTTTAGAATATTCTAGAAATCAGAATAGTTCCTATACTAGTCCTGATCCTTTCAGCTTGCATCTGGGTTTACTATTTGTTCCTACTGTCTGCTGCCTCTTATTAACAGAAACCCAAGGATGGATTGGTTTTGAAATGTCCTGTAAGATTATGGACAGACTGCTTTAACTGTCAGCAGCCTGAAGGAAACAGACAACTCAAAACACCAAAACATGTGAGAAGAATGGAACACAAAACCACCCCTTAACATTTAACAAAATCTATCACAGATAAATCCAAGGAGGACACAAGGTTTTCCTATTAGAATTCTTTTATGCTTATGGCCATGATTCAATAATTTTTTCATTGTAATTAGACAGATACATTTTAATTAATAGTCTATTGTAGCATGTCCCAGGGAATCAAGTTGCCAAAATTCTACAGTACTTCAGTATTACTGTTACTTCATGGTTCTTAGTGACATGCACGTCCACACACATCTGATGGCTAGAATAAGATATGGGGATATCTGATATCTCATGAGGCTGTCAGTTTAGTTTCTCAAAAATAATATTGTGAAATGAACCCTCTGAACATGGATTCTTAGTTCATTCCAGAAAATTCATGCTCAGATTTTAAGATTATGGAGTAAAGAAACGCCCAATGTTTATTCTGGCACAGACCATACCAAGCCTAATCATACCTTCTTCATGTGAATGGAAACTACTGACTAGTTATTTTCAGTACAGACAGAAAGGATCAAGACTGAACTTCTAACTGTGAAGAAAAAGCTTATATTTGACCACTGTGAATTTCCCATCACAATATATAGTGTATATATATTATTGAGATATAATATACATAGACTATAGAGAAAAATTAAATATATACATTAGATTACATATATATTAGAAGATAAAATGTTATTCTTTTTACTTAAAAGATGATAGCCAACTGAGATAATATACTTTATATAGGTATGTTCACTTGCCAGGATATGGATCTATGTATTTCAAATCTATAAAGAATACATATTCAAAAAAGAAAACCCTGAATAAATAATGACCTCTTACTTTGTGATGTGCATGAAAGATTACTTTAGAATGATTGCTGAATTGGTGACATTTTTAAAAATTTTGCTGTTGACTGACAAATGAGAAGTTTTAGGTATAAGACTTTTTATTGATGCAAGAAATCTATTACTTAGTTGCATCTTTCCATCTGGGTGATACATGCCCTACATAAATTGTATGGGAAAACAAGGTAAATGATGGGTATATCTTGGCTTCATACTTAATAGAACTTAAGAAAATGCCAATCTCATAAATAAATGAATCTCTCCAAGGCTACTAGAATTGTGGGAATCAAGCAGGTAACTCCCCTTCATTTTCCCATGAGTCCTTTGCACTCCCCTAGAAGGCAACCTCAAGCCCATTCCAGAAGTTACTCAGAGGAGATGGAAACAAGGAAGATAGGCAGAACTTGGCAAGACCTGCATCTGACAGGCCCCAAGAACATGTTTTCAACATCTGTATGTGTCTACTCTTGGGCTTCCTATCTTATCTCACGTCACACTACCAATCAGATGTATGGCCAGTTTGTGCTGGTGTGACAAAGAAAGAGCAAATGCATGTCTCAAACATGGAAAGAGGAACTTTCTGATGGGAATCCATCAGCATTCCCAGAAACAGTGCCACCAATTCCTCAGGGAATAAAAATATGTTCATTTTCTGGGCATCTAAATTTGGTTGCGTTCTCTGACATGAGGACCTCACGGCAGGGAGGATAAGTGTCTGAGGTTGTCATCACCAGGACAGTAGCTAACTTCCTTTCACATGGACATGGAATGGTTTTCTTCAAAGTAGACTCTGTGGAGATGGTTGTCAATATGGTAGGAACTAGCTAGGAGTGTCTCTCCTGTCAGCTCAAGCTCTCTACTAGCGTGACGCTCCTTGTTTTCCCTCTGATTTTGCTAGAGGACTGACATGGGGCACCTCCACTGGTGGATGTGTGCGCTTTTCCTCATTCCTTTCATGACTATAGTAGACTAACCCGGTATGCTGGTTTTCTACTCTTCTCAATGATACTGAAATGAAGTCAATGTTGACTCCAGGAGAGAAAACAAAGGAAAATAAACCCCGCAAAAATGTATAGGTATCTGTCCCAGGACAACCTCATGATGGGCACTCATGATATGTCTATTTAGTGAAAAGCAACATAAAATGCAGGAAAGTGGAGGAAGAAGAGATTCAAAGAGAGATGGGTAGAGAGAGATGGGTGGGAGGGAGTAGAGAAGGGTTAGAGAGAGAGAGAGAGAGACCTTAGGTAATGTTCTAGACAGAAGTAAGGAAGTAAGCTGATGCACCTCCTATAATCTGACTGATATACTTCCTCCCCTCACCAACTTAAGCTGGACTTCTTTAATGTGCCAAGAGAAAGTGGAGAAACTCCTAACACACTAGTGTGTGCTTGGGAAGACCTCAGCCCAGCGTCTCACCTCATTTCTTACCCTGAGTAGATTTGTTAGCTACTTTGTGGTTCAGATATTAAAACAAAAGTCAGAAACAAATGTACTAAATAGCAGTCTGTTATCCCAAAACAGTCAACAGGAAAGCCATGACTACTCAGAGGCATGCAAATGATAAGGAAATAGTTTTCTAGCTGGGTTTTGTAGACATGAGTACATTTCTTTGCCCATCCTTCATGAAATTGATCAGTTAAATTGTAGAAACTTCTGAGTAAAGCTTGTGAAATATTTTCCAATACCTTAAGTAAGATTCTAAGATGAAAGGTAGACAGACAGATTTTTGTCGTCACTGAACTTTCTTAAATGTTCCCCCTTTTCATTTTATTATATGCCAATTTAGTTTTCATATCATTGTTTTACGTGCTTTGAATCAGGGCAAAAGTTTGGTAACAATACCGGTGGGAAGGTTATTTCACATTCAGCTGGTACTCTAGCTTAAGCTCTAGGATGGGCAGGGAATAATAGTAACTGTCATACACATGAGCATTCATGTAAATGACATCATTCTTCTTTTTAGACTGTGTACTTTGTTATATGGGTAGATTTTGACTTTTAAATGATTAAACATTTATTTTTCTTAGCTTACACTTTTTTTTAACCAATTCCTATCTATCTCCAACAAATCATTTGTGATAATCCCCAGTCATACATTTAAAAATCAACTTCAAGGAATAGACCAAAGAAAATTTTGGAATTGGTCACATAGTCTAAAACACACAGTCATCCATCAATCATTGCTATCTTACTTTTCTCCTAAGGACAGAAAGAAAGGAGTCTAGGGACTTTCTTTGCTTGGGTTAAATATCCATGGATCTTACTATCTTCTTTAAAGAGAATTTGGTATTTCATTTGAATAGCTCATTCTAGAAAAGGCAATGCCATCTGGGGTACATAATGATCACTAAGTCACTTGAGAAAAGGTTATATGTAAAGCAGCTCTGGGCTGGCCAGCTTCATCTAGGTTGTTTGAGTAGAAGACCTCCCAATGGAACATCTTCTCTTTAAGATGTGAAAGAAGCACTTGGGCTTTGAGACTCCGCTGGCTTTCCAGGGGTATCCTTCTTGTTTTTGCTCAAACTATGAATGGGGATATGTGCAATAAAACTGTACGATTTGACAGATTTAGACAGCTGGCTCCTTCACGAGATGTTCACATTCTGCCAATGTCACCCACATTGAATAAGGGATGATTTGATAGTAAGGTTGTCAGGGCAGTTTTTCCTTTTTTGAAATTGTAAAACTTTCTGTGATGGAATTCAGTAAAAGGACTACGAAGAGAAAGCAACGGAGACAAAAGATTGCTATTAACCTACAGATGCAGGCTACTTCATGGTTCACTGCAAGATTTGTCACAGTGTTGGGCCAATGAAGTGCTGCTGAGACCAGAAGGGACCACCCCTTTTCTGGGGTAAGAGGGCAATTTGGTCTCCATGCTCATTTAGTCCCAAGACTCCTTTGAATAGACTGTCAATTGAACCTAAATTGTGCAAAATTATGCATGCACTTTTTAATGCAGGCTATTGTTCACTAAGCACCAAGATTTCTCAACCCATTTCCATTGGTATGAGGTCACTGGAAACCCAAGGAATCATATATGGAAGACAGGAGCAGTGGAGCCAACCAATTGTTCCATGGCGTGGATTCCTTAGAATTCCTTAGACTCCACAATGTAATTGCAGCTCTCTCACCTAAAACAGCAGAGGAATACTAGCTGGGAGCCTGTTGTTGTTGTTTCATAATTAAGACTCATATTCCTAAGGATGAGGAGCTTGTGTGCAATGGCAGCCAGTACTGAGCACTTCGGTGAGGCTACAATTTGGATTCCAGAGGAATGGATGTTGTGGTAGAGGGTGTGTGCTTATCCTGGTCAGTAGTACAAAATCCCTTATACTTTGTTAAAATCCAAACATGGAGAGAACGGCAAATGGAAAACCATTAAAAAAATGTCCGTCAGACTCTTGTATTTAAAGTTAGAGTACATCATTTCTTTAAGAAAATCTGAACAGAGCATTTGCAGAAAATTTATTGAGGCAAGAACCAAAGGGTATTGTCACAGCATCCTGAAGGAACATATGTAGTAGAAGTCAGATTTGCCAAGAATGAAGATCTTAAGAATCTGTGTATTTGGCAGCTTATGCACAGCCTGTGTTGGCTGTGAATGAGCAAGCTCTTCTCCATGGCAGGTGGATTCAGAGTGCACACTGGAACCTTCTAATCCCACAGACTCTGACAGTCTTGCTATGGTGAGAGCACGTTACGAGTGTGCACCCTGGGATTCTTTAAGGACTGGCTCTTTTCTTGCTTTTCGTCCAACCAGCGTGATTACGTGTTGGCGCAAGGACACTAGATTAGATCCACAGCACATTAAAGGCTGTTTGCTTTCTTACTCTCCTTCTTTCCAATTAAGTTGGTGAAAATGTAACTTTAGTATTTTACAGGACAGGGCAAAGGTGTTTCATCTAGGTGATGTCTATATTATAAAAATAAAATAAAAATATAAATATGTAACACAAACCCAGTGCTTATTGTTACACAAAATGTACACTAGAAGCAGTCCATTCAGGAAGATTGCTTTTTCAAATAGGCCGTTCTGACTTAAAACATTTGAAAACCATCTTGAGATTAAGCTGAAGTAACCAGATTGCTCTACCAAATAAAAAGGTAAGTGTGCAACGTTCTGTAGCAAGATACATCAACAGAAACGCAGATTACAATCTTACATCACACTACTTGTTCAGAAATTCACCAAGGAATTTGGAAACATGCTCTCTTATTATAGACCTTTAATATAAAAATATTTCCACCACATTGCACAATAACAATTCAAAACACTACCATGGTCAACTTTAGTAATTACAGACAGAAATTTCCCGGGAACTAAAAGAATATCTTCTGATGCCATAAAAACTCTGTGATAATTCACAGTGGAACTTCTGTATGAAGTACTTCACACCAGGAAGTAGATATTAAAAAACAAAACAAAACAAATCTGTTATACAACCTTGAGTTTGGGGATTGTGAGTGCACGTGTGGACGCGTGTATGTGAACAAATGAGCCAACATACACACTGAAATGTGCACATTTCTGAAAATTGCTTTTAAATTACTAAATGAAAATGAACTCACGGGAGTGTGTAGCAGGAGGATAGTCTCTCTTTTTAATGACAAGATCAAAATAAATGCCCACCGGGAAGGAATATTCAAACTGTCCCAGAAACTATACAATGTAACTTGTGAGATCCAGCAAATAAGATGTCATGTCAATGATCTGATCCAGAATACCTGCCCTGGCAACTCTGCGGATGCTTCTGTCCACTTGTTCACACTGAGGACCAAGATAGCCTTTCTTACAGAGGCACTTGTTGGGTCTGACGCAGACACCTCCGTGACGACACGCTGGCTCACATTTGGCTGCAAGAAAGAAAACACCACGGTGTTCTTAATCTTCATGTGAGAAGCCATGTCATGTATGAGATCAGGTACTTGATGAATAAGGAACATTGGTAAAAGAAGCCAGAAGACAGTCACAAAGTGATTGGGGAGGGTACACAAGCAGGACAGTGTCCAGGCCCGAGCTAACGGTCCAGATGTCGGCACACTGAGAAGCCGAGCTCCTGAGAAACTATAGCCGCCATTTGCAGAACTGACACTAACAGCAATGTTGGCCCTTTCAGCTCCTGCTCCACGGGGCATTTCAACCAACAGCAACTCCATTCCTTCAGGGTAGGACCTCAGGGGAAGGAGGCTGGTCTTGAGCAAGGGGCCATCGGCTGGAGCAGTTCCAACGTGACACTGAAATAAGGTCAGTTTGGGGGTGGGAATTTCATGCACTATCTGGCATCTGGTCTCCCTGGCATCCCTGCTTTCCCATGCTAAGACAGGGGATGCATGGGACACATTGCTCTCTGATTATGCCTGAAGCCCCGTCCTGGGAGTACAGGAGACTGGCAGAGGACATTCTGAACAATGCTCTTTAGGGCTATTTCACAGCATAGTCTCTATTAAATCATTTTCCCACTACCATCTAGGAAGAGAACGTGAAGATTTACTGCCATAAAGGTATGGAGAGACACAGTTTGGTATATCCATGAATTGTCACTTATTGATAAGTCTGGAGGGGGGGTGGAGCCACCACAGACACAATAAAATTCTTTGAATACATTTCCTTGTCAGAATCAGGATCACCTTTGTCTTTTCAGATACAGTATTCAAAATTCATGGCTCTGGGACTGACCCATGGAAAAAAAAGTATAAGAAAAAAAATGAAAAGAGTTTTCTCTTTCAAATTTATGGAGATGTGTGACCCACATAGGTATGTAAATAAAATTCTTCATTGGAGACATCCCAGATTACTTTTATAAATTGTTTTTTTCTCATTTATTGAAAATATTTAGATTTAATCAGAAGAAAATCTTAATTGAGAAGATTTTATAGAAACAAAACAAATGTTAAGCAAAGTTAACCAAAATTAACATATTTCTCTTATTGTGAATATCCATTAAGACACTGTATAACACATCAGCACTTAATATAATTTGTCCACCTTCACCTTAGCATGCTGTCCAGAGAAGGCACTCAGAAAATATTTTTTAACCTGCATTTGTTTGAGGTGACATAGTAGTTAGGCAAAGCACAAAAAATCTAACAGGATTGGTTGCTATATGAAGACACAAGGAGTTAAGAGGAATCCACATTATCAAACACCAAAAGAAGTAGAGAAATAATACTCAGGTATATGACTATTCGCACATTTGTACATTGATTCTTAATTTTGGGCTCAACCAAGCAAAAGGGAGATGGAATTGGTCAATAGAGTGGATGTTCTTGTTCTGAATAACTACCTAGATTCTGCTGAGCTGCAGTTACATATCTCTCACCTAGACTTGTAGCTCTAGTTCTAATCCGATGTTAGTAATGTTACTAAAAGGGCAGAAGCAATTTAAGCTTACAATATGTACTGTCTACATGACTCTTAAGCGTTGACTGTTTTTGTTAAGCTATATACAAGCTAGACAGGTCATGATTATAATATATTTTGAAACAAATATATCTTTAGAATAAAAAGCAGTGTATATGATCCAATAGAAATATTAAATATTAATTTGGATTTTGGCTTTAATGTGTGAAACAGTAGAGATCAAAATCACTTCTGATAAATGCCTGCACACTCCTTGTTGAATTTGTATTTCAAACTCAATCTTAAACTCTTATGTTTCTAAATTCATTCATTTTTCTTTTTTATTTATTTATGTATATGAGTGCTCTGTCCTCCTGTAGATCTGCAGGACGGAAGAGGGTACCAAATCTAATTATAGATGGTTGTGAGCCATGATGTGGTTGCTGGGAATTAAACTCAGGACCTCTGGAAGAGCAACCAGTGTTCTTAGTCACTGAGCCATCTCTCCAGCCCCTATTCATTTTTCTTAACATCATACCAATTAGAATTTAACATAGCACAAAACTGAGGAAATCTCACATGAAAGGCTAGAATAACCCGAACAAATGTGCTTCACTCTCTCTCTGAGCAGCTGCACACCTTCATGATGGGTCACAAGGGAGTGGAGCAGAATAGAAAAGTCTTGTATGTATCTAGATAACTGCGTTCTCCCCTTTTAGTTAGTAATACCCACTGAAAATCTCTGCTCCTGAAAATCATAGCAAAACGCAAGCAGCGAAGCCAGAGCGGGCATTTATGGGGTGTCTGGAAAATGCTTGCCGTTGGCTGGGTTTGGCAAACACTAAGTCTTTGGCGGGTGTGAATGCTCCAAATGCAGGGCTGTGGCGTGCTGTTCTTATTTTTTCTTCTTTTTTGAAAGGATTCAGTCATTTAAAGATCTTTTATGCTTATGATTAACTTAAAATATATGAACGTCCTATATTAAAACAGGAAAGATTTCGTTTGTAACTTCAGAAAGAGGTATTGTAAAGCGCTGGCCACTTGCATACTAGATGGTTCTAGAAAAAGGGGATGCTAGTTTCTCAAACAACCCAGGGCCATTTTCAGTGTTCTGGGTGATAACAGAAATACTAACCAACTCTGCAGAAGTCTCCTTCCCAGCCTGGACTGCAGCAGCACTTGCCCGTGGGGGTGTAGTAGCCATTCCGACAGAGACGAGAGCAGTCCGAGGTCAGGGTCTGTGCAGGTTGAACCGTGACTCTGCATTCCTCAGGCATTAAAGGTCTTCACCCGAAAACAAGAGTGGACATTGCATGTCAGTTGAAAATTAGTATGATGAAATTTAGTAGTCTTATAGCTTACAAAGGTTGTCTGCTGCTTTCAAAAGAGATCTTTTTTGCAAGTGACACAGTCAGTTCACAACTTTGGAAGAACAGAAAAATATACCAGTGATGTGGGGTAGCCTAAGAAACCTTATCAAAATTCTCCATTAAAAAACAGAAGACTAACACAGCTCTTTTGTATTTGTTAGCTACAATTCTAGAAACTATAATTTTAAATTCTGATTTGATGGCATGTATGTTCGCTCTGTGTGTGTGCGTGTGCGTGTGCGTGTGTGTGTGTGTGTGTGTGTGTGTGTGTGCCATTCTTGTGTGTAGGTCAGAGGTCAACCTGTGATGTCAGCTCTCTCTTTCCACCTTTCCATGGGTTCCTGGGATGGAATCCACGCCACTAGGCTCGCTCAGCAGGTGCCTTTACTCACCGAGCTTTCTTGCCAGCCCTCAGACTGCAATTTTAAAAATCGAAGGACATGCATGTTTTGAAGCTTCCCTTCACCCAGACCCACAAACACTTCTGGGATGGTCCTCGGGAGTTGCTCTTGTTATTGGGCTAGCTGGCAATACCACAGGGCCTGTTACGTCCATCACAGTGAACACTGGCTGCCTAACAAATGGGAATGAATCCCTTCTGTTCTGCCCCCTTCTCTTCTCCTTTCTTTTTTAATGGTTCTTGGGGTCAAACTCAGGGCTGTGAAGACATTCGGTGCGAGTTCTGCTGCTAAGCGGCTGGCTGCCCTCCTTTCTGCTCCCCACAACCTTGTCTTTTGGGGCAGGGTCTTCTAGCATTCCTCTCTTTCTCTGTCTGTCTGTGTCTGTCTCTCTGTCTGTCTGTCTGTCTCTCTCTCTGTATCTCTTTTTGGGGCAGGGTCTCCTAGTATCTCTCTCTTTGTCTGTGTCTGTCTGTCTGTCTGTCTCTTTCTGTCTCTCTGTCTCTCTCTCTCTCACTCACTCTATGTGTGTGTGTGTGTGTGTCTCCTTTTGGGGCAGGGTCTCCCTATCTCTCTGTCTCTCTTGCTTTTGGGGGAGGGTCTCACTGTGTAGCTCAGACTGGCCTCAGCTTTGTTTCATAGGTTGGACTTGAACTGGAAAGCCTCTTGCTTTGGCCTCTCAATTGCCAGGATTCCAGCTGTGTGCCACTGCACCCAGATCATTTACATTTATTTTGAGATAACAGCCTTCCAATTCCTTCTCTTTGAAAGACATCCTAATATGCAGGTGAGTATTTACGCTACTGAATAAATATCTAAACTATTAATGCAAAGAAAGACATGTATAGGATGGAGATTTTATGAATTATATAAAGTCAAATTATTTTATTGTCATATAATAATTTTATTGGCCCCTATTATGAAGAGAAAGAACATTAATAATAGCAAGTACAAATATATCATTTGCAATGTGAAACTTTATGTACTTCGTATTAATTGTTTTATGCTATTGTCATTTATAGAGAAAACTAAGCCATCAAAGGTTTTTAATGATTCTTCTGCTTTTCTCATGCTGTCATTCAAACAAGATCAAGCTGGCATCATAGTTTCAAATGTTCATGACCTAATATTTAGGGGAAAAATATTCAGTGTTCCTCTCCTAGCGTGTCCTATCCTCACTGGTCTCCATGTTACCACATGGTGAGAAGGACCTGCCAGTAAAGAGTCTAAACAGATGTCATTAGACTGTCATGTGCTTCCAGAGTCTAGGATTAGCCACAAAAACTAAGTTATAGGGCTTTCCTAAACAGATAAAGAATTAAGCCTTGGATATACATATATATATATATATATATATACATATATATATACATACATATATATATATGGAGAGAAAGAGAGAGAGAGAGAGAGAGAGAGAGAGAGAGAGAGAGAGAGAGAGAGAGAGAGAGAGAGAGGGTTTCTCTGTGTAACCCTAATTGTCCCAGAACTTGCTCTGTAGACTAGGCTGGCCTCGAACTCAGAGATCCACCAGTCTCTGACTCCCGAGTACTGGGATTAGAGTCATGTGCCACCACTGCTGCACAATGAGATTCTGTTTTCTTAAAATTAGTTATCTCCTCCTGCCAAAAGGAACAGTGATCAAATTTGGGGGCTTTCTGTAATGATCTAAAATCATGTGTTAAAATTTCAAATGCCAAAGATGTGTAGAAACTTCTATATCTCCTTTCATCAATAAAAGTCCTACTAGGCTAGAGTTAAATACCCAAAGTTCTCTCTGTTTCTTTCTTGTACAAAACTCTTACTTTATTTGTGAGGCAATGGTGTTTCTGATCACCAACAAAGCAAGTTTCAGGAGTCTTGAAGCTCATTATTAAACAGAATGTGTTATATACACTAAATGTAACTTTTTCAAATGAACTCCATCAAGACAAACTTTTCTCTCTTGGTAGCTCATAAGGACATAGAAGAACATGTGGACCATGGAAATGCTTAATGAAATCTGGATGAGTTTAATAGACTGGGTGTTTGAAAGTGTGTCTTTTCCCATGCTACTGTGTAGAGATTTTAGGAATATATGGGCTATGGAGGGTCTCATTATGTAGCCCTGGGTAGTCTGGAGCTCACTATGAGCCCTGGGCTGTCTTTAGAGTCACAGAGACCTGCCTATTTCCCTTTTCTTAGTCCTGGGATTAAGGGTGTGTACCTCCACACTGGACCAAGCTGATATACTTTCATATCATCACCATAAAACTCAAAAACATTTGCTGTATTTTTTATTGCCTAACAATTCTTACTTATGGTATAGTTACATTGATCACAAATGATGTTTTCATGTGAACTACAATATTAGTACATCAAAGGCTAAGACGTCAAGGTCAGCATGTCCTGAAGACAGGGATTTGTTTCCTTGTCCAGAGAGGAGGTGAGTCAATGTATTGAAATTCATTTCTCTAGGAAGATATTTGATAAAGTATGACAAAGGTCTTTGGTAAAGTCAAGCATTCCTTCCTCTCCCCATGTGTTTGCTGTGACAGCCTCTTTTCCAGTGAAATAAACAGGATCCTTTACATGGGCTGAAGAAGAGGAGGGGCAAGGTAGTGCATGAATACTACTTAGCCATACCTAGATGACAGGCAAAAATCGATAGTATTGGCATCCATCGTATAACTAATTTTAATACTTATTTTCATTGGGCTAGAAAATTGTGTGTTTAGTATATAATCTAATTAGAATCATTGGAATAGGTTTGTTCTTTTAAACAATCTTTTTTTTTAAGCCTCTGGACTCCGAGTTTTACTGAATGGACGCAGAAGTAACTTGCAAAATAGAAAATGTAGCCAACAGGGTGTTTGGGTTTGCAATAAAAAATATATTGAGCCTATGTGTTGACAGCTATCCCCACAGCCCTTAAGCTTAATTTGAACCAGAAAAACATATTTCCTCATCTCCTCACATGACAAATAACGAAACACTGAGGGGCTATCACAGAGAATTGTCCAACATTCTTTAATATAGAAAATATTGTTTTCAGAAAGTTCAGACGTTTTCTTAGAAACTCACTTTGGCTGGCTTTGTGTAGTGGTGCACAGGTTTGGATCCTTCTTTGAAATGAGGAGGGACAGTGGGAAGCATGGGTTATTTACAACACACATTGTCTGTATTGACTTTCTGTGACTAGAAAAGGCCAGCAGTGGCTGTCTCTGGGTAGTGGGATTCTGGGTGGTTTTAATTTAATGGCACTTAATTTAATGAATGAACAAATAAATTAATAGATGAAACATCTGTCAGCTTGTGTTGAAACACTATGATGAATCCTGTCCTGAATGAGTAGTGTTGACATTCACTTTGTACCTTCACCAACTAAAGTTCATTCTAAGTTTTTCAAAGGTATACACATTTCAAATTCATTCTGTTGCAAAACAAGACATGTGGATCTTAAATGCTACTTATTTATAAAATAATGTAGGTCTTAGTGACTTCCTGAAGGGGGAGGGTGACATAGGAGCTGTCTCACTTCTTTACCCACAGTCACTTTGGAGCTCATGGAAAAGTGTCCCCTAGCCACTGTCACACTTAGGAAACTGTTTCTCCCCCATCATTTTCCCGTTTTCAACAGTTAAGAGAAATCAGTTGTCTATAAACCTTTGTTGCTCACAGTCTAGTATCAGATGACAACTAGCAGGATGGTGGGCGGAGTCAGACCTAATGAATTCAAACATCATTCTCATTGGGGGCCATTTCCTAGCCAGGAGCAACTAATTCAGTCATTAGTTAGTGTGTTTGGGAACTTCCGTACAGAAAGCTTTGGGATCTTATAATTGGGTGGCGTCTGTTCTCAGCAGCTGATCCTATGGCTTAGTGAATTCTCCAACAGTGTAATACTCTGCAATCACCTTTACCACTCACTGTGTCTAAAGGCAGCTTCAACTCTTCCACTTCAAGAGGGCTACGGGAGGGAAATTGCTTATGACAGTGTAGATCTGACTGTTACCCATTTGTCTAAGACAAAGCAGAGAAATGATCCCTGGGTGCTGTGTTATCTTGTAAAAATCTTGTTTTAGTGTCATTTTCCAAGGTCAATACACAAATCAATTGCTTTTCTTCCTTATAATGGTCTATAGTCTGGTTAGTCAGGGTAGCATTTTTCTTTTACAGGGTACTCATGGGGACAGAATTCCAGAGTGCAAAGGACTGACCACAATGTTGTATGGCTATCCACAGTGTAAGTTTGAAGTTCACCTTGACAATTAACCAATTCTGTTAGGCTGTGAGGACTCTTCCTCATCTGGAGCACAATTATATCCCAGGTAGAACAGAAAGATGGACTCTTCCTGTGTGATCAGGAAACAGCCATCTTCCTCGGACATGGAGTCCATGTGAATAGGAAGAGGTGTTTTACTGGTGCTCTTCTCTTTGGAGCATAATGAGATACTGAATGATTTTTGAGATGTGGAGTCTATTCTGGTTTCCAGCAATTCCTGAGTAACTGACATGCACCCCAAAGAGGAGGGCAGACTTCCATTCAAGAATAACTGTAATTTTGTATAGGTCATATTATACACAATCCCATTGCAAGTTTTTAGTTTGTACTGTGTTCCCTAAAGCTATAATTTAGATAAATAGGGTCAATGTCCTATGTTATTTCTAAACAGTAGCTAGAAACTTCTCTGAAACACATGGAACAAAATGGGCAGTCTTCTCTGACTGTGTCCATTCTGAGGGCTCCTGGGGTCTTGCCCCTCACAAAGGGAACTCACCGGCTTACCTGACATGCTCACTAAGAGGGCTGAGTGGCGCTAACAACTGTTAATGTGGTGATGGTCCAGTCACACCTCAATCCACAAATACCTAAAATGGTGTGTGAATTTCTCACACTAAAACTTATCAGCTTACATCAATCTCTCTATTTCCATGGGAAAATCAGGAGGTAAAAATTATGAGATTTTTTTTCCAGGTATCGTGACATACATCTTTAATCCCAATATTCTTTGGGAGGCAGAGACAGGTAGATTTCTGTGCCTGGTCTACAAAGTGAGCTCCAGGACAGCCAAAGCTACACAGAGAAATTCTGTTTTGAAAAACCAAAAGGAAAAAAAATGTAACATTTCTTAATCTAGGCAAAATAGTTAAAACTGAATGCCAATGTCATTTGCTTTTCAATGGAAAGACAAGCTTATCATATAACCTCAGATATTTGATACATTTGCAGCCTCCTGACTCTGGAAACTCATCTACTATCATTATTAGTGTTGAATGTTAAAAAAATTAATTCAAAGTTTCATGTGTCAGAAAACAATCTGTCTCCAAGGCATTTGTCTTGATTAGCACTTCAACCCAACCAGACTTTTCCCACCTTCATCATTTGGTGATATTATAACAAATTATCTAGGAAGCTTAAGTGACAGTCACAGATTTATCATATGACTGGAGACTAGGAGACAGTTTGCAATTCAAGTAACAGCACAACTATAGCTGGAAGCTAGCCTGCCGCCTCTGGGGAGAAGCTGCTCTTGATGGAAGTGAAACTCTCAGCTCAGGAGGGAGGAAAAATCAAATGGCCAAGCCAGGGTCTCCATAGGGGTGGGAAAGCCTAACTTTATTTTCATCTGATCACAAAGGCAACATCTAATGATAATGTAATAAAAATAAAAAAATAATGAAAATGTAAGCTCTTCAGGGGATTGAACACTATCTGGTTCTAGCACTGAGCCAGAGGAAGCTGGTAGGTGAAAGAAGACATGTGGATCCTAGAAATGTCTTTAAGAATCTTGAACTCTTAATAAATGAATCTAATTTTGAAGGATTTTTTTCATTATTTACACTCTCCATTTTATGTATTTGCAAATAGATGCCATTTGTAGGTGGCAATTTGGTCGAAATCTCATGGCAGCCTGTATGGGCACTAATGGTCCAACATTCAAAATTGATAGATTAAGAAAGACTATAATTGAATAAAATGGAAAATTCCTTTGAATATTTGTTTATATGTCAAATCTTAGGACATACATATAAAAATTAGGAAATACATATAAATTAGGAAATACATATAAAAATATTTATATGTGTTCTCATCATAAAAAGTCAGTATGTGAGCTAATGGATATGCTAGTTTGCTTGACTTAATAATTTTACATTATTCACATAACTATTGAAAATTAAGTTATCCCTACAGCTTTCTGTGTGTTTTTTTGTTGTTTTTGTTGTTCATAGTGGTCCAAAAATATTAATGGAAAATTCCAGAAATGAAGTAGTAATACTTTAAAATATGTCATTATAACATATTGTCAAACTTTTCTACTTTACTGTTGATTGTTGCTGTGACTCTCTTTGTTCCTAATTTCTATGTTAAGCTTTATCATGGGTGTGTATTGGAGAAAAGTGTACACAGGGTTAGATGCTATCTGCAATTACAGACACCCAGTAGGGTTCTTGAAACAAACCCCTCAAGGGTAAGGCTTGGGGGTGTGTACACTGTAAACATCTACAATTCTTGTTGGTCAATTAATTACACCCTAAAGGATCTAGGAAAACAGTTTAGATTCATTGTGATGGAATACAAAATCAGTGAATGTTTCAAGAGGGGAGAAACACAATTAGGTTAGCATTTTATAAATACGAATCTGTCATCATTTTGAATAAAGGCATGATTATTTTCAAAAACAGGACACAAAAAGTATTTAGAATAACATGGACATGTTAGTTTTTCATCAGTTATGTGAGACTTTGTTTAGAAGGAGGTAAAGGCTCTGTACAACACTACAGGTATCCTCCATGCCTAAGTATGCCTGTAAACACACACATATACACATATGCAAATCTTGTCAAAGTCTGAGGAAAGTTTAGTCATATCAAAGTTGTTACAACAGATTATGTAACCATGATAATCCATTCACTACAAGTTTTGGTCTTAATTTTGCTTATTTTTTAAAAAAAAAAATACCGTTAAATTTTCAGATGATCTGTAGCAGCTTAGAAAGATTTGTTAGCCAAAAGGACATTTTTTTTAAACTACACATGAGATGAACTTTATCATTAATGAAAACAAATGCAGGGAGATAAATGTGCTCACATTTTTTGTTATCGAATTTACATAATAAAAATAATAGCAAAAATGTGGCAAATGCTTGCTTGTCTTTTAGAGTTCAAATTGACCCTGCAGGATGGATTTTTATAGGGCATATACTTGTTCATGACCCCTAGTGTTAAGAAATTCTGTCCTGCTTGAGAACTAGTCCCTTGTGGAGCCTGTATCCCAGTTAATAGCTACAAGGTCAATGGAGCCGCTAAACAGTTTGTATTACCGTCAGGGTGGCCATGAAAACACCACCTGCCACAAGAGTTCTGGGCAGCTGCGTCAACAGGCACTGTGGGAAGTTATCAACTTAGGGGGCCACTTGCATAAAACTTTGACTGATGACTTGGGACTCCACTGGCTTACTGGATGAAAGTTGCTCTACTATGTATAAGTTTCTTTAGGATGAGAGAGCTGCCTGTGGGCTCCCAGACATACACAACGGCTAAATAGGACTGACTGACCCTTGTGAAATGATTTCTTTTAAAGCGACACTTTAGCATCCTGCGTAATGAGGAGTAGGATGAAATGGTTAAGAAAAAAAATCAAAACAAGGGCAGTAAGTGGCACCTGATGGGAGTCCACAGGCTGCAGAAGAGCAGGTTTTGATACTGGTCACAGAGGAGTTTGGGGACATAGCATTTCTGCAGAACGACCTCTCAAGCTTGGAATCTGCACTGTTAATTTATAGACCTCTTACAGGAAAGGTCCCGGCATCTTGGTTGGAGAAGAGCTAAGCAAGGTGTTGAAATACAGGAAGAGTAGGTTCCAGGAGGGAAAGGAACAGGGATAGCTTTGCTTTCCACATTCCTGGAGAATTAACCCCAGAACATCTCAAAGTCAAAACAAAGGCGTTTTGGTTTCAGTTAACCTGAAACAAAACTAGAGTCTTGTGCTCTATAGAGATAAAGCTTCAAAGTCACGTAACTGTCAGAACTTTGAAGTTTCCACCGTTACCAGAGAGCATTTGATCCCAATTCTTTTAAATTGTATTTATTTATTCATTCATTCATTTATTTGAGTGTGTGTGGGGGTTTCCTATTTGGAGTTCAGAGAACAATTTTGTAGACTGGCTTCTCTCCTTCTATCTTTAGATGATGGGACTCGAACTCAGGTATCAGGCTTGTGCTGCAAGTGTCTTTGCCTGCTGAGCCATCTCACACCCCCACTACACATTTGATTAAGTTTGAAAATAGTTAATAAAGAGCAAGCATGTGAGGAATGACTACCTGAAAGTATTTGTTCAGCTTTTCTAAGCTCTGTGGACACCTGCATCCTAATTTTGGAAGTGAGAGAAACTTAAAAGTTGAGAAATCACCTGAAAATAATTATGGAATGCAAAGAATGAGGCCCGACAAGACTGGAGATTAGAATACACTTTAAATACATTGTTCAGCTCACCTCAGAGCCCCATGCAGTCCAGAGGCAAGAGGCAATGGCCATGTACTAATTTCTGGTAGACCAAGGGCACAGCCCAGTAACAACCTGTGTGTTGTTCAGTTTCAAGAAAGACTCAGACAAGTCTCCGCACCAGTGAGTGAACTGAGATCCACTGTCCAAATCGTATGCTCAGTGCGTCTACACCTGTCCCCAGGAATGTCAGCTGAAGGAGCCCCAAGGGCAGATCTCGGGGCACACTGAACTGAGTACAAGGGAGTTCAGGAATCCAAAACTGATTGAACTGTTGGCTTGATCCCAACTCCATTCTAACACGAGATGCAACTTCCCAACTCTGAAGATGTCCTTGAAATGTTTAGTGTTTTGGCTCAAGACAAATCCATTCTTGTGCTGTCTCCCCAGGGAAGGCTTTTTCCTAAATAACCTAGGAAAGCTGGTCATCTTTCATTTTCAAATTTTCATTATAGATGATGGCCAGTTGGAGAGGGGAAGGGGAAGGGGAGGGAAGAAGGGTGATGGGCAGTGAGAGGAGTGACATACAAAGATACGTAAGTATAAAAAGGACAAGAAGCCCCATTAGTTTTACACTAATTTAAAAGTTAATTAATTAAAATTCAATGGCCTTTTTCTAAAAGACCTCCTAAGGGAGCTGTTTCACTGTAAATAATTTAAGACTTATATAAATGATTCTGCAGTTTACAGCCTTAGACCAAGCTGTCCTTGCAGATCGGAGTGACAATATTGGGACCTTATATGTTCTGCCAAACTTGATTAGGAGTTATTACATTTTATTTCTAAGTTTGGTGTGTGTGTGTGTGTGTGTGTGTGTGTGTGTGTGTAAGAAAATGTAGTATGAATACTATGGTAAGTACATAACTTCTATGTGCTTACTTATATAAAAATATAACAAATTGCAAGTTAGTACTTTTCTCTTCCAGGGTCATAAAGCAATTGACATATGAAAGCTATTTTGAAAATATTCTAACAAGTCTAGGGGCTTCTCTATATGGAGACAATGAACTTAACTGCTCAATTTGAATTAGGTTTTTGAAATAACAAGGAATAACCCTATATGCATACTTAGGAATTCTTTAATTTGATGATGTTCTTTCTTCAGTTTAGAAAAATACTTCTACTCTGCCTGACCTCTTGAGCGTGCTTGTGCTAGCAATTAGCTTGTGCTGCCCCAAATAACCCTGTCTGTAAAGAAGTGTCTGCTCATGCCCAGCCCCTCCTGGAAAAAAACCATTGTAATAATAATTGCTGGCATTCACATCAAAACAGTAAGAGGCTCCCAACAAACGTTTAGGAAAACATTAACTTTCTTACACTCGGTTTAATTTAGAATACGCTGATGCCTGTGGAGGAGGATGGGTCTTCGGTATTCTATTACTTCCCCCACCTCTGCAAAGCAAACACAGATCTTAACCCTGGCCCCACACATGACATGAATCACCAGAAACAGCCCCATAATGAGAAGCCAGGCCTTCAGGTATGTCACTCTGAGACCACCCTACTAGAGGGGGCCCTAAGATCACAAAGCCAAGGTCACTCATGGTAACCCTGATAATTAGATCCTAATAATAGATTGAAGGTGTAAAATTCACCTCTACTCACCAACAGACTAAACAATCCAGATCAAGAGCGATTTTGTGTGAGGTGGGGGTGGGTAGAGATGGGGAGAGAATTCATTACCCTCCTATGGGGAAGCTTCAGAGGTTGATCAATCTTGACAGCATAATGGAGCAACAGGGACCGTTTTGAAACTAATTGCCACAGGTCCGGGGAAAGCCCATCCCCTGCACTACAGGCCATCACTAGTTTGGTTTGTGTTTGTACCGTTACTAGATTCAGCACTCTCCGAAGTGTCTGACAGTTTTTCATTTCTTTCCTTTCCTCCAAGAAGACACAGATTTCACACATAAAGAGGGAAAACCTCACTGCAACTACATACGGAACAACAAGCATGTGTCTCTCTCTTATTGTAAAGAAGTGAGGCCATGCTCTCAGGGAGCAGGGGGCGGAGACATGGGTTCCCCTCTTTGTGGTGCGGTAGCCAAAGCTAACCTGTAGTTTTCTCAGGAAAGGAAATGTTGTTCGGTTATAGAAAGAGTAGGTCTGCCCAGTCACTAGTTCCTGGCTTTTCTGGGAAAACACACAATTGACAACTTACAAATAGTATTTTAGGAGTTGAATGATGCCCATGCCTTTGGCTAACCATTTTATCACTAGAATTGATTCTCTTGAGAAACTCTTCAAAGAAGACTGAAGTTTGCAGCATGGTGTTGGTGAGTAAAGAGTACTAGTTAGTTTGTCACTAACAAATTGCATCTATAAAAATGATTAGGTTCTGTATGACCAATGTCCATGTGGCTGCGTGTAATTTTAACAGTTTCTGAAAGCTGAGCTCTCATATTTGAAAATCATGACTGATGAATGATGATTGGAATGACAAGAGAACTGTGTGTACCAGCGTCGAGATGGGTAGATAGGGAGGGAACAGCAGCAGCGCGCGCGCGCGCACACACACACACACACACACACACACACACAGCTGTGTTAAGCACGTATCTGTGTATGTATGTATGTGTGTGTGGAGGCCAGATGTTAACATTGAGTATCTTCCTAGATCATTTTCTCCTTCATTTCCTGAGACAGAGTCTCTGGCTGAACCAGGTGCTCACTCATTTGGCTGGGCTAGCCAGACAGTCTGCTGGGGATGCCTTGTCTCTGGGTGTTGGATTGTATGTGGTCACCATGTCCACTCCACATTTGTGTGGGTTCTGGGGATGTGGACTCTTGCTCTTATGCTTTCCAGACAACATTTTATCTACTAAGCCATTAAATATACTCTTTAAGGGACAAACCCCTCCAAACCTTCCCTTTGCTGAAGCAAATAACAAAACACGCCTTTAGAGTTCATTTGCTTGATCAAACGATCTTCATGAACACTGTGAACTGTCAGATGGTTTTGAAATGAGGCTCATTTGTTGAATTGTTAAAATAACTTACCTTGCTTGTCTAACAAAAATCATACTAAGAAGAGCGATTCTGCTAGAACATTTCTCATTTTCTCAAAACTAAAGGTTTTGCTCCTTTTCTAACATGAGCGCCAAAGCCACTGTCCTGCATGTTAGGGTCCCCTCCTGACTTTTAACTGTGAGCATTGATTCCACAAGTCCAGGCCAGCTCTGAGAGGACAAGAACGATATGAATGAACTTTTCAAGTCCTTCAAGGTGAAGTGTAGCCGTCTGTCACGGGAAGGGCAGGATGCTCACTCCAGCCAATTGCAAACTGTGTCTCTTCTATAACTAAAGTAACTGGAGGATGGACATTGAGTGGACTCAGAAGGAAAACGAAATTTTACCTTTTCGGGTCTATGATCTTGTACAGTTTTCCACTGTGCGTCTGGGTCATGCTCTTACTGCTTGATAAAATGTACACTTCTCCTGTTGAAAAGAGAAAAGATAGAGTGGATTCAGAGCATCCATCACAGCCAAGTAGAAAGACCCTGTGCTTACAGGCTGTGACAACACCTTCCAAGTCCTTCTTTGTGCATACCTTGAGTCACCTCTTCCCTGTACCCAGACTGTTCCTGTTCAGGAGGACATCGCTCCTCACCTGGGTCATAGTCAACAGCCTCCTCCCTGGGATCCTGGTCTCTGCCTTTGTTCTATAGGCTTATTCTTACCCAGTGATTCTTTTCAAGAGTGAAATGGCGTAAGTTAAGTGGAATTTTCCTGCCTTCTCATGAAGCTGCCTGGATAAGCCCCTCCCTTCATTCCTCCTTCCTGCCCCGCCCCGCCCCGCTCCGCTCCGCCCCGCCCGCCCCGCTCCGCTCTGCGCCACTCTCTTCCTGTTCCTTCATCTACTTCCTCTCCTTCTCTCTCTTTTCTTGTGATGCCTAGAAGCAAACTCAGAGCCTCGAGTGTTGTAGCCAAGCACTCTACCTCCAATGCCCACCCATACCCCTAGCTATTCTCAAAATTAGAGTCTGCCAATGACATTTAAATTATTCTACAGAGCACATGAACAAGAGACGAATATCTTTCTGATTCTCTTGGGTGGGGTAGAAGGACATCAAAGGGAAAAAAACTCAGATATAAAAGGTTTTCACTGTGGATGTTGGGTGGCAGTGGGGCACACCTTTGATCCCAGCACTCTGGAGGCAGAGATAGGTGAATCTCTGTGAGTTTGAGGCCATCCTAGTCTACAGAGCTAGTTCTAGGACAGCCAAGGATACACACAGAAACCCATGTGGGGACGGGGATGCTTTCACTCTGTAACAAGAGTGGACAAATCTCTTTCCTAATTATTATATCTCCGTGTTTCTGAAGTACTTCCCATGCATTTTGGGGAGAGTTGCCTGAGTCCCTTATTAACCTAAGTGAATGGCATGTAACTATTTCTGTTGATTTCCCCATTTAATGTACAAAGAAAAGCAGCCTGGACTTTCATTATAGGGAGAATATTCTGACTTAGGAAAGAAACATTCTTTTTTTTTATGCCTTAAAACTCATTTCTGAGGCTGAAGGATCATAGTCTTCATGGTTTGTTAGGGTGTAGTTAAGTAAAATACCACAGAAGCTACACTCTGTAATTTAAAACAGCGCAGAGTACACAGTTTCACTTTCCAATTAATCATACTCCAATTCCAACTCCCTTCTGCTCATTAGGCTCCATATGTATTTTTTTTTCCAATGGAGGAAAGTTTTATTTTAGCTCCTGGTTTTAGGGATTGCAAATATGTGTTAGCCTGTCTCTGTTACTTGGGAGACATCACCGCAGGGGTATACGGCAAAGAACACCTCCTGCCCTCACAGCAGCCAGGGAGCAAAGATAGAGAGATAAACAAGGTTGTAACTCTCCCTTCAAGAACACCAGTTGGGGGCTGGAGAGAAGGCTCTGAGGTGAAGGGCACTTGTGCTCTTGTAGAGTACCTGGGTTCAATTCCCCGCACCCACATGGCAGCTCATGACCCAGAGTATCTGACACCCTCTTCTGACCTCCTCAGGCACTGAGTATGTACATGGTATACACACATCCATGCAGGCAAAACACCATACATATGAAATAATAAAATAATCTAAAAAATGTCTTTTAAAGAGCACCAGTTTCCTCTCAGTGAGGCTCACCTGCTCCAGGTGGCGCCCCCTCCCAATAGCACCACAACAAGGTGATGAGGCCTTCAACACACATAGGCTCCGGACATTGAGAAACAGGCCAAAAATATTGTTGCACTGATGGTCAGTAAGATAATTTCTGTTCTATTGGCAAGGATTGCTAGCCCTCAGATTGTCTTGCACCAATTTTATTCTCCAATGGGCAAAATAAATAAGTAAACAACAAAGAGAGTAAATTAGGTTCAGATTCCACCCTTCTAAAATATATTAAAGGGGCATGGGCAAGTGGGACAGTTTTTACCCAGAAAACAAAAGGACCATCATAGTACATAGTAAAAAATAACAGTATGAAAAGGTTCTCCATTTGGGACTGAATTTTTTCTTGTTTCTGCCTGTTTTTTCTGCTTTATTACTTTAATATTTCCAAAATATAAATCAGGTGTAAAGATCCTTGGGGACGGTTTCTGAGAAAGAAAACCTAACTGTACCATCTTCAGATTCTATGGAGGTCACCTTTGCTGTGGGTACATTTCCAACAAATGGAAGAAGAGACTGTTATTCTATAGGGCAGAACAAAGTTTTCCAAGCAATGAGTGAAATTAGAACTTAATGGGGTAATAAATATGGTACCTAATTCATCTTCTCCAAATCCCAAGATGTGGCCTGTAAAGTAGCCTCGACAGGAACCACTGCTACCCAGACAGAGCGGCTTTTCCTGCCACTGCTTGGTCACTGGACTTTGCTGGAGGGTTAAGAAATTCCTGTAACAAAACACACCACAGACCGACAGTGAATACACCTTGGCTTACTGGGCACTCTAAAATGTTTTAAAATAGAAATTGCAATAAGGAACTGTCACATGGAAGACATCACTTCTCGAGGGAAAAGGAATGTGCTCTGTCCTGTATGAGAGCACTGTAAAGGCCAGATGAGGATAAAGGACATAAAGGGAAGATGGGGTCTGGAGAGGGCTCTGAAAAATCCAAGAAAGAGAAAGCCCCTCCTCTCCTCCACCCAGGAGAGGGTACTTCCCAGGCAGGCAGGTCTCAGCAGCAAACTGTGCTAAAACTGTGAGATGGGTGGGTGGAGCACAGGGTAGGTACGGTCAGTCCCTGATCTCTTGCAGAACCCAGACATGAGTGCCCGCAGCATGGGTTTCATCAGCTCCTTCTAATTACCCACCATGAGACCTTGAAAATGTAGGCTAAGTTTTTATTTTGTATAGCTATTTATGTAGATGGATTACACTCTGCTGCACACAGTCCTGAGAGTTTGGCACTACCAAAATTCTTAGTCTTCCGGGGTGATTCTAAAACAGCTTTTACAACTCCTGTAAAATACATTTTGGAATGAGGTTGAGGATGAAGGGAACAGTCAAAATAAACGCAAAGACTTCTTTGCCTTTAAAGATCATCCCATTGAGGTGACTGTGCCTACTGAAGACTCTTTTTAGAGAGTCTCTTCAGTTAAGCTTCCAGATGTGGTGTAACACAAGGAAGTAATAACATTTGCATGCCCAAGGTATGACTTGCAGGGGACATCCACTTGAATAGTTTTTGGTAGTGTGCCAACCAATACAAGAAACTGGCATTGGGAAACATACCCATTACGATCTCCAAACACATAGCTTCCATACAGTCTTTCAGACTGGCACCCTCTGTAAACGAATCCACCAACCAAAGGACCATTACTGAATGGCTTGAATTCTAAAAGTGACGACTCACTCTCTGAAAAAAACAAAACAAAACAAAACAACAACAAAAAACCGAACATTAGAGCAAATAAATCATTTTCAGAAGCCAAAGTGATACAGACCAGTTAATGAGTGTTACAATAATTTAATTCCAAGCTGTGTTTCAAAAGGCAAGACATGGATCCTTTTCAGACATACTGATGAGAATAATGAAACTCACTTTAAATAGCACCAAAATATAAGTTTAACGAAATAAAAATGCCCATCAGGAGCTTGCTATTGTTATCGGTCAAGATACACCAAGATTCCAACACAATTTAAATCCAGTTGTTTTGAAATCATTGTTATTTACTGTAAAGCCAAAATACTTCAAAACTTGAGTTTTGAACAATCTGTAAAAATGGTTCTACTTACGTTTAGCAAATCAAACAGACCTATCAAATCATTTAACATGTTTAAAAAGTTTTGAAAGTTCACACTCTAATGAAAAATAAAAGGCCTTTAAGCCCACATTTACTTATTCTTAGAAACACTCACTCAGATGCGTAATATCTCAGCTTAAGGCACAGTAATGGTTTTGTTTATAGAGTTTTAAGGTTAACAAACTGGAGTTCCTTTGAATTACATGTGGCAAATCACCTGAGGATTATTTCTCATGCATTTAATGTCAAATAAGTCACAGTCAACAGACGGTACCTTATGTAAGCACTTTTGTGGTAACATAGTCATTTTAAAGGCCCTACTATTCTCACATGATCACAATAAAGCAAAGCTTGGAAAACTCAAGTTTTAAATACCCCAAACCTGGACAGAAGGCGTGATTGAATGACTAAGGTTGAGTACTGGGGTTAGGCTGCTGCAGTTCAAATCCATCCTTTGCTGTTCAATTTTGTTTGACAATTAACCTTTCTGTACCTCAGTGTTCCCCTCTGCACAATGTGGCCTATTACAGTGCCCGTCACCTCCAGTGGTTCTGTGAGTGTGTTCACAGTGGGAGCCGCGTGCGCAACGGATGTGTTTGAAAATACGCAAATATAAGGCTGTTAATACTTTAGCTGGTTTTGTCTGGAAGTTAATGTGATTAGTAAAATTTAGTTTAATCTCCTGATATAGCCAAAATCCATTGAATTAGTGGTCTGTTAGATTTTTTTTTTCCCCAGACAACATTATTCTTTGGTATGGCTTTTTATGCATACACACATACACACAGAGGAAGAGAGGGAGGGAGGGAGGGAGGAAGGGAGGGAGGGAGATAGAGAGAGAAAGAGAGAGAAATATCTAGAAAAAAAGCAAAGTAAAACAACCGACTACTGCACGAACTAACACAGCTGCCTATTCTTAGTGCTAAAATAGCTCTGTTGAATGTTGAATGAGTAAGTAGAAGGAGCAATCAATTTAATAATCTCAATCTACTGCACTCCCTAAGTCATAATAATGCTTAATATATTATGGCCTTCAGAAGGAGTATGCACTAGAGCATTGAAAATAACTGAGTGTTTTGGACTTCATTATCCAACTTTATGTTTTTAAGTTCTCTGTAAATACTCAGTAATCATGTTATTAAAAATAATGTTTAAACATTTTATTCCCATGACTTGTTTTTACAAGTCAATTACTTTGTTTTCTCTAAAAGAAACCCATTTTAAAATTATTTTTATTAGAAACATTATTTTCCTAATTGCTGAGACTTACATGTCGAGTGTTCAGCCATTTCTTACCTTTAAGCTTATTTCTCTGCATGTAAGATGTTAAGACAAATTCCCCCGTATAAGAGTGAGTAAAGAAAAGAAGTTCCTCACTTTGAGTCTCAGATGAGCAAATTACAAGCCACTGACTTTTGAGACCATTAAACTATTTGAACACAGGGAACCATGCAATCCCTGGGAAAGGCAATTAAGCAAAGGAATCCTCAGGGCTTGGAGGAGTCCTTGAACCTTTAAAAATGGAGCAATTTACTCACTGGCCTGACAAAGACCACTGTTTTTATGCCTTTTCAAAGCTCATTATGCAAACTCCCTTTTTTTCCAATTAATATACTAAAACCAATCTTCACCTAAACCATGCACCATAGGCTTGACTCACCATAATCTTTCCCTTTTATTATCTGTAGGATTCTGGCCGATGATCTGTTTTTCTCATTGGAATCTGAGCAAAGTATTGTTAAATTGATGTTTATATCAGTGGGATGTCGATCCACGGCACATCTACACAATAAAGGAGACAGATACTCATTAATTCCTGCCAAGGTCTCTTCCTGACATAGAAAGGAACGCTCTGTGGGCTGGCGAGAATCCTGGGAGCAATTTAGTTCCGATGTTCTTGAACCAACTGAAGGAAACATCTGATGTGTTTGTTTACCCTGCTGAAGCTAATGACCTCAGGAGTGTGTTTCTTAATTTTTCTGGCTATCTTTCTTCTAATGAATGTTCTCATCGTCTTAAAAACCTTTGTTTAGCCTATCGGTAAGGATTACCTCATGCATAACACATTGGCAGAGTTTGGAAATATGAATCAGTGCTACCGTCAACTCACCATGCCACACAACGTATGTAATGTATTAGCTAGCCTCAGAACCAGTGCGGTGTTTCCTGCATGGAATGCTAACTTAAAAAATAGTACATACATTTATCTTCTCTGTGTGTGTATATTGTGTGGAGGTCAGAGGACAATCTGTGGAAGTTGGCTTTCTTCTTTCTCTTCTGTTTTGAGGATTGAACTCAGATGTTATGTTTGGTGGCAAATGCCTTTACCCACTGAGCCATCTTACCAGTCTCTGAATGGTTACATTCTAATTCTCAGGGAGCTATAGCAAAATAAAACACATGTTCCAGTCCAGGGACTGAAACACAGCTGACCCGTGCACGTGTGGAGCGTGGAGGTCTTTTACCTCCACTGTCTTCATGTCCTCCATACCTAATGTGGAGACCAGAATATCCCTGTGGTTCTAACCACTGGTGGAGCTCCACAGGGGTCAAGGGTCACTGCATTCCTCTTACCTGGTCTAGGTCTAAGAGGCCACAGTATTCCCAGCATGCTTCAGTGAATAAGAGGTGAGGCGGTACCATTCTGAGATTTATGGTTCTTAGCAATCTCCTTGACCTTGACCCTAATGACAGTAGTGTTGCCCTGCTCTCATCCCAATTGTGAAATCCAAAAATGTCTCTAGACATTGTCAAATGTCCCCTGGAGGCAAAAACATCCCATTGAGAATTGCTGTTTGGGTGAACAAAATACACTAACTACTTATAAATCAAACCACTTGGCTTTAAATAAATGAAAACCATTAAAAAATGGAGAGGAGCGGCTTCAGAGATGGAGAGCCATTTAGCAATTATTAAAATAAAACAGAACAACCCCTGGGGGCTCCAACCAGCCCACTCCTGATAAAGAAGCAGGAGCTGGGACCGTTCTACAGGCAGAACCCCACTGTCCTAACAGTGATTCCCACAGCACACTGTCGGGCAGGCACGGAGATGCAGGCATGGAGATGCAGGCATGTTATGACTTCATGAGGAACTTTAGTCCCCCCAGGTGAAAGGATTTCTTCTAGTACCTCTTTCTGAAGATGGAGAATTTATGACAAAAAGAAGTTTGACGTGTTTCCAGTAAGAAGCATCTCATGTGTCGAAGCAGAGGCCAGCTTTCCCTGAGGTGAGCTGCTGGGGGCTGTGAGTTCCACTCCATTCCCTGACCTTCAGCCAGATGTGAACTTGTCAGGTGAGACTAAGATGGTGGGTACCTGTCTCCATCCATTTGTCTAAAAGCCGCGCAGAGCGGGCAGCACCCAAGTGGCTGCCACTGTCCATCAGGGACTCTTGGTAACTGATGTGCCAACTCTGACTCCTTAGTTGTTCACTGGGCGTGACGATAATGGGGGGGGAGGGGCAGTTTACTATGTTAATGTGGGCACAGGGCTGACCACTGCTCCTTGAACCTGTGGTCACATTACTGCGAACCTATTCCCTATTCTTGAAATTAAAAAAGATGTTGGACTGGGGAAATGAGCCAGTGGGTAAGAATACACGCTGTGCAGGCAGGAGGACCTGAGTTTGATTCCCCATCACCCTCATGAAAGTTAGACACAAGTCAGGTGTGTGGGGGCAGTATTAGAAAAGACAGAGCTGCTGACCAGCCAGCCTCACTGAAATATCGGGCCTCAGGTTCAGTAACACATCTGTCTTTATAAATAAAGGACAGGAGGAAGGCAGATGGTAGAGGAAGACATCCTCCTGGGCTCTACCCTCTACATGTGTAAGTGTGGGTGTGCATACAAACCACACGCACACATAAAAAAGTTAAAAAGGTGCTGCACGGGCAGCTACCTCAGAGCACTACCTCTTGGTAGTGCCTAGTCTAGCTCCCTGCAGCAAGGTGCTTAATGATGGTCAGCTTTACTTTCAGCCAATAATGGTTTTAGTTTCTTTTTTCTGAGATCTTTCTCTGTCTGAGATGCTCTCTCTGTGAGGGGAACAGAATACACAGGCGTTTTCTTTAGCCTTCGGCTGCCAGAGGAAGCAGTGCTCCAGGCACAGGCATCTTGCCACGCGTAGGGTCTGGAAAGCGCCTCATCCTGTGTTTTCACACCGAGGCTTGGACCCCCAGGAAGGTTGCAAGAATGCTCTGGTGGGAGGATGGTGACTCAGGCCCCTTCACTTCAAAGTGCTGCTTTGTGGTGTCTGTACGTTCTGAGCTATAGGAATGGAATGTGACAGTTTCCTCCACATCCTGACCCCACCTTAAGTATTCCCTGCTGAACAGATTTTAAGATCTGTGGGGATTGCCAGAAAGGAAATGAACTGTGGACTTGGGCTTTGATGGAGGGAAGATGAAGGGCATGAGGGATTATAAAAATAAAAAGTTTGAGAAATATTCACCTTGCACATAGTGAACACTTAATAAACATTAAATAGCAATAATAACTAAGCTAGTAAATGAATGAATGTGGCCACATACCCCTTAGTCTGAATGATAGACCAGACTGGAAGGGATTTTCATCAGAGAATTTCTGTTACAGTTCATAGAATTTTTAAAGTATGCCTGAAACCCTGCATTCTACGGACTTCTGAGTTTTCTGTTCTTTATGGTTCATTATAGTATAAGCAGAAAACTGCCAACATGGATTCCTTTAGTATTTCTAAGTTTTTAAAGCATAAAATACATTAACATTTACCTCAATTCCTTGCAAATTAACACTACACCATCTAGTATGAAGTGAAACCATGGCAGTAGGAACTGCCCCGGTGTGAGGCACGAGACACCACTCTGTACTTTATCTGTGCTTCTTTATGTAGTCCTGACAGAGCCCTTAGAGCACGCTTGTTTCCGCTCCTGTTTAACACAGGTGGTATTGTCTGAATATACCCTGCAAAGCTCATATCCCAGCACCCTGTCCCCGCTGCAGCCAGCGGGGCAGATGGGACCTTTAGGGGCTGATTGCATCACGAGAACACTGCTCTCACCAGCAGATTGATGATGATCGGGAGAGAGGGGCTGGTTATCCTAGGAGTGATGAGTTTGGCAACTTTTCTGTCTCTCTCCCTCTCTTTTGCTCTCATCTTCCACCATGAGATGAGGAAGCAAGAGGCTCCCAGCAGACGCTGAGCAAGTGCTGGCACATGGCCTCGGATTGCCCAGCATCCAGAACTGTGAGCCCCAAACCATCTATTGTAATGAATTACCCAGTATGTGGCATCCTGTTAAAGCAGTATGAAACAGACTAAGTCAACAGGAAAATAAAATTTAGAGGTGTTTAAAGGAAGAAAGCCAACGACCTCCAATAGTAGTCCCCCAATCTTCTCTAAGAACTTGTGTTTTCCTTGTCTAACCTTTTTTTTTAACCTTTGTCACAGAGGAGTGCTAGGAAGTGGGCTAGAGACTTGCTCAGTTAGTAGTCCACTATGATTGTAGAAGTACAGAGGGGAACACCCCTTGCTACATGGTGGCCAAACATCCCACTGCTCTTCCTAGATCTCAAATTCTGTCTTTTTTTTTTTTTTTTTTGTGTGTGTGTGTGTGTGTGTGAAAGTCGGGACGAGATAGGCAGATGTCCTCACCTGCCTGGATCATGGAGCCCATGGGCAAACACTTCTGGGGGCTGGTTGGTGCTGTTGAAGTGGGGGTTGCTCCGTGGTATGGAATAAGGCACATTGCACATGTCGGTGTCCACATCTAGCCTCAGCACAGAGCCTGTGAAATCACTGAGAAATTGGAGGGGAGTGAGTACTTCATATCCGGCTTGTGTGTTCCACTTGCATACATGGGGTAAAGCTGCCTGAAAGAAAGAAACTGTCCCCTCTTTTGACACAGAATTACTTGAGTTCCATATTCCATATGGCAAGGAGTGAGACCAGGGGAGTTTGGGTGCAGATGGAGGGTGGCCAAGGATGTGGCATGGTTTGCTCCTTGCTTTGTAAACAATCTGTCCTCTTCCATCTTTGCCACCCTTGTGTTTTATGTCCCCAAGACATCAGAGGGTGGAGCAGCAGCATGGATGTTTGGGGGGCAGGGAGAGTCTACTACCCAGCTGCTGGGCCCAGAGGAAGAGGTGCCCTCCCCAATGCTGTGTCATGGGGCAGCATCTGAAGCAATAACTCTTTTAGGACAAAGCAAAGCAACCCTTCAGCATAAGATAACCACGTGTTTAATCATCAGCTCTGGTTTCCAGTTACTGGTTCAGCCCGCGTTGCTGGTTCAGACCGCGTGTCCAGGCACTGAAAGCATGTTAATGTCAAAGAGTACTTGTTGGTAAGCAGCCTGTTACCTTAACCCATCCATCTCCTCCATGTCATCCAGCGTGATCATACCATCCCCGAGGATGATGTACAAAAAACCATCAGGACCAAAGAGCAGCTGCCCTCCAAGATGCTTTCGGTGGAGCTCAGCAACTTCCAGAAACACCCTGGCTGTCCTCACGTCAACTTGATGGGGATTTTTCCTGCAAGATGGAGGGGAAAAGCACCAAGAGTTTTCAGGCATAATGTGAATCCACTGGGGAGGAAGCAGTGTACAGAAAGAACCTCATTTGAAACAGAGCTAATCAGAATTACTGGAAAATTACATTAATCTCTACACTTAAGGAACGTCATTGAAGTTAAAAATTATTGAGGAAAAGTGCCAAAGACATTATTTTACATTATTTTCTCTTACACACACACACACACACACACACACACACACACACACACACACACAGATGTATACACATACATGTGTTTTAAGCCATGAGAAGATTCTGCTTTAATTACTGCCAATTTATGGCGATCATTTCTAAATAGTTTGTGAAGAGATGAAGAAGAGAAAACATCATGGCAGAGTTTGTAGACTTCCATGAACGTTAGTTAGTGATACCTGGACACTGTGTATTCCACAACCCTAAGAATGTGGTCATGAGGCCCGATAGCCCACCGCTCCTGGTTGGTGGTATAAGACACATACAGCTTTCCATTTTTCTTGTAATTGGGATGGAATGCAAGGCTTAGCAGGCCCCTTTCATCTCCTCCCTGCAGTCAAATGAAAAACACAAAGAATTGTGAGGTTAATTATGTTCTTTATTGTGTTTCAACTGGAACCCCGAAAAGAGTCTCTTTATTTCTTCTGGGTAATCTTTGCCCAATCTCTTTTCTTTTCTCCGTTGCCTATTGCACAGAAAAGGATTATAAAACGTTTCTCTATGTAGCTCTCTTTAAAGGTCAGAACAAGACAATTGTCTGTGCAGTTATCTGTGCACAAGACTCTTATGCCACTTTGGTCAAGAGATTTGTGCATGTCATCTTGGGGAGCTGGGAAGAGTGGTTTAAGTGCTAGGAGGAATTCTTTCCTGAGTTACAAGGTTGTTTGCAGTGCACAGGAGACAAATGAAAACAGTTCACAATCAATGCTTACTTCTAATCCAGTTCACCCAAATCTAAAACGTAGTGCTGCCTGCCCGCTCCCACTGTCTTGGCAATATGTTTAGAAAGCAGTTAAATTGCTTGTGTAATGTATAAACCTTTGTTTCACCCGGAGGCATCGACATCAGTTGTCACAGCGATGGTGGTCTGTACATCACAGCTAGGTAACAGCAGCCTAGGCCGTCTACACAGAGAGGAGGCATTTTTACGTGCACCCTAACTCTGCAGAGAATAGGTGCATGAAGAGATGGGAGGAGAGCAAAAGGAAGGACCAGAGTGGGGGTGGGAGAAACATGAGAAAGAAAGGGGATGCTAGGAAATAAAATAAAGATCTCAGACAGCTCTCCTTTGTTATTGTATGAACGTCAAGGACTGTATACATTAGACATGCCAAATGCTAAAGCAATTAAAACATCATCATGTTCGGAAATAGAAAGGCATTTTATCTTCATTTTCTGCTAATTCAGCTTGTGGAAATCCGATATGGTCTTAGCATTTGCTGTATCCCACGGGTAGTCTAGGAGTGTCCGTCCCGGAATGAAAGTGTCTCAGATGACGTAGATCAGAACACATTCCATATTCTAGGAAATGAGTGAACATTTTCTCTGCAGCCTGGTGAGTTATCCACAGCAGTGACATCCTATGACAGAAACTGAAGTCTACAGTTGCTCATCCCCTATTTATATCTTTAACATCACATCTGCTTTGACAAAATACGATGAATACTTAACTTCTGGAGTGTTAAATGGGAAAAGTATCAGTAATATAAAACTTCTTTGCAGGGTCATGGTCAGTAATGGTCGACTGTCATATTGAGTCCCACTCAACAGTGTCTGTCACCAGCACAGAACGGTTGTGGGTGCAATTTGTATGGTACATCAATCTGAGAGCATAAAATTTTAGGCATGAAAGTTCCTTTTTAATCAGCCTTGCTTGATTTGTTTCATGGCTCAGAAATAAATGTGCTTGACTCTAGAGCATCCAAAGTAGAAATATTCAGATGTTGAGTGCTGCATAAATGATTCACTGGCTAGAAATAACCGGGAACTACGGAATCATTTATTCAAGTGTTAACCTTTTTGCACACTGCCATGTGCCTGATTTTAAGTTTAATCATTAGAGTCAGATGCTAATGACTATGATTTATGAATGCGCCTCCGTTTTGTGATGATGGTTTTAATACAGCCTCAATGCTGGTGTTTCACTTCTCACATCATCAGGAGATAAATATCCCTTGGCTGTCTTAGAGAACTCCAGAAGCTGAGATGGTGTATAACTCAGATCTGAATGGAGAGTGTTTGCACATTTAAACCACTTTGACGGATTGCATGAGGAAGCCTACAGGTGGGATTTTGTCTGTGATTAATTCTCCTCCCCAATATACTTCTAGCTAAAACTGTGGGACAGGTTAAGTGCTGCCTGCCTGCTTCACAAGTGCTTGTGGTCACTGTAGGAAGCTTTGGTTGAAAGCAGTTCTCTGTAGCTGCTCATCAAATAGTCAGAAATACAGCCTGAGGAGGAGAGCAACATGGTTTAAACTGAGCTGGTTGCTTTTCAGGAATTAGGGATTTAAAAAGAATGGTCATTAGTAGGCAAATGGAAAAGAGCCACAAATAAATCCACAAGTGGGAGTGGGCTTTTGTTCACTTTAGAAACACATGGCTTGACACCCGTGAATCCAGGAGCATCACGGACATTTAGTAAAGTGCCAAATTCAGAAAAGAAATGAGTTGTGAATGAGAAGAAAATAGATAGTATATATTTTTTTAAAAAAGTAAAAATTCCAACATTTTTCAGGTTACACAATTGACATTTGATTAATTTAGGATATAGGATCTGCTCTTTTCAAAGAACCTTCTGGTATAAAATTGTGTTCTGATTGGTTTAAAACTTGACTACTAAAGTCATAACTATATTGGTGAGAAAATGTCATGTGCTGTATAAATCTCATGGCTGTCTCTAGTGATAGCCAAAGCTCAAGTGTTGGGAAGTTCTGCTAACTCCTACTGAACCAGGAGACTGAAATATCGATAGGCAGTTCACCTGAATTAGCTTTCGCTGTGATGTTATCTATTTAATTAAAATATGTTATGATCAAATAATGATTGAACTCTCAAATGAAAACCTGCCTTTGAGGTCTGGCTCAGTTTTCAAGGTCTACATGAAGAAACATGTCAACTGCCACTGAAAGCTGACTTCATAGCAGAGTCAGAGGCTTTTCAGTGACGCCGTCAGATGTTTAAAGCCTCAGGTCCCCTTACACGGCTCCAGCTTTAGACAGTAACAAACACTGTCCCAGCATGAGGGACAGCTGAAGACAGCTCCCTAAGACCTCTGCTCCTCCTGTGATCATATGTCCTTTTCACCCTAGCTCTGCTGTGTGCTCACAGCCTCACTCTGTCTCCCCCAGTTCCAAAGCCTCATCTCCCTTACCTCTGGTGCAAACTCTGCTAAGTTGGTTTTAGAGGCTCAGCGGGAAGAATCAACCATCCTTTATGTCAACCTCACAGAGGTTCCTCCTAACTCCTCTCATCCTTCCCCTCATGATGGATGGCTTTACGGCTCAGGGATTATGGAATGGAAACTATGAACTCCATCCAGAAATGCTTAGAGGTAGAAACTGATCCTGAGAGCATCTAAGGAGAATGAAGAATTCAAGATGAGCCGAGTTGACCTGAACTCACTGAAAGGCTCATGGTAGGAAGACTTATAGTCCAGGGAGCTGTGCCATTTACAAAAAGTATGGCTTCTAACACAATGCTTTTCAAATCTGTTAGCCAATGTTCAAAATAGTGATCATCGCCCATGTGAATGGCAGTGATTTTTTCCCCCTCAAATCCTCACGTTGAACTTTGGGCTTCATGGTTAGTTACTGGATGCTACATAGGCAAGTTGTGCTTCAAGTGATGGTGAGCACACCATCATGAGACTCAGAGCAGACGCTAACAGAGCAAGAGACTTCTGACATTGCCAAACAGGGTTATCTTCTGTAAAGTTCAAGCTAAAGAAGGAAGGAAGGAAGGAAGGAAGGAAGGAAGGAAGGAAGGAAGGAAGGAAGGAAAAAGTTTACAAGAAATCCCTCATACATAAGATCATGATAGCGTATTAGGCTTCAGGGTGGACAAGCTTGCCACTCCGACTAGAGCCTGGCGTCTCCTCGTCTCCTTCCTCAGATTTCCCAATAGTCTGGACAGCTCCACACCAACCACAAGTGGATACTCAAAATAGAATTGTTGAATGATTTGAAAACAATATCCTTAAACTGTTTAAAATCTTGAGATTGACCCATGTTTCCAGGTACATCAGAAAAGCTTCTCCAGGGACTTTTAAAAAGAAAGGTAACTGTCACTCAGGTCTTGGAAGTAGCCTCACAGGGTCCACAGAATAAGCGACTAGCACCCGCACCAGAGTACTGAAGACTTTAGCAGACCATCTCTTCTCTTGTAATGTTGGGATAAACTTTATGCTTTTGAGCGGAACAAAGTTCTAACAAATTATGGGAGAGTATGCTTCTTTGAATAATAAGAAATGTCTATTGAAAAGGAGAGGTAAACATAAAATGATTAGAACAGAAAACATTTCTCTCTCTCTCTCTCTCTCTCTCTCTCTCTCTCTCTCTCTCTCTCTCTCTCTCTCTCTCTCTCTCTCCCTCTCTCTCTCTCTCTGGTTTTTGAGATAGATTTTCTCTGTGTAGTTTTGGTGCCTGTCCTGGATCTTGCTCCATAGACCAGGCTGGCCTCAAACTCACAGAGATCCACCTGGCTCTGCCTCCAAGTACTGGGATTAAAAGTATGCACCACCACCACCCAGCCATTTTTTTCTCTTTAAGGAAAATTTTGAGGTATTCGTCTTTCATTGTGATGCCATCTAAAGAAAACATTCTCTTTTAAAATTTTTTAGACTTATTTATCTTTATTTTATGTGTAAGAGTAGTTTGTCTGCATGTCTGCATATATGTATGTATGTATGTATGTATGCATATCACCTACATGCCTGGTGCCCTCAGAGGTCAGAAGAAGGCACTGGACCCCCTGGAACTGGACTTATGGATGGATGTAAGCTGTAGGTGTTGGGGACCAAACCCAGGTCCTGTGCAAGAGCAGCACATGCTTTTCTCTGCTGAGCCGTCTCTCTCGCTCCCTCCTTCTACTTTCAATATGGGTTAAACTTAATTTATTCTGAGTTTTTCTTTCTCTTACATTTGCTTCCATCCCCTTTGGGAAATGCGGGCTTGAATATTATCGGAAGGGGCAGTATGGAACCGGAAGCTGGAAACAGCACTGCTCAGTTGTACATAGTTTTTCTTTAGTGTTCTTTGATACATGACTAACTAACTGACTTCAAGTCCAGACTTACCTCTCCTGGAACCCTTGCTGTATACTGTAGTCACAGTGTCTAGGGATCAGGACAAGAGTATCTTTGAGGCAGGTTATCATGCCTACTGCATGGACACTTAGTTTTAAAAAGGCTACTACAGACAGGGGTGGTTGAACATGCCTGTAATCCTAGCACTTAGGAGATGGAGGCAGGAGGACCAGGATTCAAGGCTAGTGTCTGTTACATAATGAGTCTGAGACTGGCTTGGGTCACCTGTGTCTCTGTTTCTAAACAAAACAAAACAAAACAAAAACAAGAAAAGGAATCCCAAACACATAAGACTTAGCCTTCTTGAGCATGACTTCCGTAACATGAACCTATGGTACTGAGCAGTGAAGAAGCATTAAACAGTCCTATAATCAAGAAATTATTGCTGCATTGATGATTAGAAATTAACATTAGTTGAGCAGATGTTTATTGAGCACCTATTAGGTGTCAGGTTTTTCTTGGCAGTAAGGATAAGGACTCCTGGTCCTCAAAGAGCATGGAAGCAGACTGCATTGTTAATTTTCAGGTGTCTCATCCTCACAACACTCCTGTGAGATGCTGATGTTTTCAGTGGTGAAGCAGTACTCCATCATTAGAAATGGGCCTTTCCGAACAACAGGAGTTACAGAGAGTTCATAAATATTTGGGGTATCTTTTCACCAAAGGTTTGTTTTCTCAGATATACACAGATTTAGTAACTCCAAGACTTAGTAATAAAAGGAAAGAACTTGCCTTCTGAGCAGCTAAATTACTTGAAGAATTAGGGAAGTTTCTACAGACAGTAAGACCATTTTCTTACATGACACCAGGGCATAGGTAGGAGAGACAGCCTTGGCTAAAACTGTTGTTCACTTAATGCCAAAGGAATCTCTGAGAATTAACAGAAGAATAGAATAGTGGCACTCTTGACTGTCTGTAAGACCCATTCTTGTACTATCATGCTGACTGTCTCATTTCCTGTATCAGGAATCACTCACTTGTCTATGCTTTGCTGGTACACAGAATGAGAGGAAGAGGAAGACTTGGCAACCAGCGTGGCTTCTTCTTGTCTGGAACTTTCTGCTATCCAGAAATGAGAAAACAAGTGATTTTTTTTTTAAAAAAATCATATTTATTTGTTTATTTTTGGAATTGTTGTTCCAAACATACCAGATTATAGTTTCACAAAGCTCACGGTTGGAACCAAGACACATTTGTGATCTTGGTCTGTACATGAAGATTCAACATGGGTCTCAAGAGTTAAAGGGATTGTCAGCAGAACTAGTCTCCAGGAAATAATTTTACCCCCCTTTCCAATTTTAGCAGCCTCTTACATTCCTTAGTCTATGCCTCCTTCTCTCTATCTTCAAAGCAAGCAATGTCAGGTTGAATCCTCACTCATCAGTCCCATCCTCCCAGCCTCCCTTTCTGCCTTCAGAGTACCAAGAGTGGGTCCAGATATCCTGCTCAGGTTAGACCTCCCCATCTATGTGTAGTTTAGTTCTCTCAGTCCCTCTGGAACCTAATTTCCATTGATGGCTAAGGTAACAAATCATAAGAATGAGGACATATTTTGGACATATTAAACAAGAATGGTTTAACCTGTCTGACCCTAAGTATTTAAAAATTGAGTATTTTTGGCCATGGCCTCTAGCGGTGAAGTGTATCTACAGTCACCGACAGGCGCAGAAGGGAAATCAATCGTGGCACACCTGTTCATGTAGCTGCCACATAGAAATAATCCTGATGGGCTTCAGAATGAGTGAAAGCAGCCAACAGGAGTGAGGGAGAAAGAGAAGACAGTTTTACAAAAAGTGGGCAAGTGAAATTTGTGTGTATCTACTAGTCAAGAGCAGAGCTCCTGTGCAAACTGCATGGGTCTTCATGGTGCAGGAGACACTACTGACCATGGGAACGCCTGCCTGTTGGGAAATCTTCACATATTAAGCACAGAAAACTGTGTTCTATACTATTTTTCTTTGTTTGCAATTTTGAAATATGCTGTAGGGTACTTTTTTTTAATACCCTCTGGAATATGTTAGAAGTATGGCCTTTCAACAGTTCAAGTGTAATTTAATCCCTGAAGAAGAGCCAATCTATAGGGATCTTGAATGAACTTATGGGAAGGAATACACACCTAATAAAAAGCACACTTTGTCTTTGTCTCTAGTCCTGGCCCAGAGCCCCAAAACCTCTTGGAACTTCCTGAGTGACAGGAATGTCATTTTATTTATAGAGCCCTCTTTCAACAACACCTGAGCTCGTGCTAATGGGCTGACTGTTGGTGGGCCCCCAGGCAGGACAGGAGTGGAGCTAGTGGCCAGAGAAGTTAACCACGTGTCCAGAGGACTGAAGCCTTCAGTGCTCCTCATCCCTCATCCCGAGAGAGAGGAGCTGATAACTCAGAGAGGAGCTGATAACTCAGTTCAGTCACCAATGGCTGACAATTTAATCTATTCTGTCTATGTAATGAAATCTCCATTAACAACTCCTGGGCTTTGGAGCTAGTTCAGTGGGCAAACCATTTGCCAAGCAAGTGTGAAGACCTAAGTTTGAATCTCTGGAGTCCACATAAAGCTAGAGGTGGTCCATGCACTACTGTTGCAGAATAAGAGAGATAGCAGCATTCCCAAATGCTTGCAGGCCAGCGCACAGTAAGAGACCCTGTTTTGAACAAGGTAGAAGGCAGGGACTCACATCTGAAGCTATTCTGTGTCCTCTACATACACACCCGCCCCCACACATATATCCTCCTCCCATTATTGTGACACAGTTTAAACAATAAAACAAAACAAAAATCCCTCCTAAACAATGGAGTCAAGTGAGGGTAGTGCTTCCACGGAAGGCATGGCACATCCACAGAGCCCCTACTTTCTAGAATTTTCATCTTCACGACTCCTACTTGCTCCATAGATGCATGTCTCTATCACATTTCATACCGAAAATTTATAATTACAATACTTTTGTACCTGTGTTTGTGATTTATTTTATGTTAAATTCATACTTGTCAAGTAGAATTAAACTATGTTTATACATTCATGTCTTTCCCCAGGCTTCATTTGATATAGTACAGCCTCCTGAAAAATGTATTCATTGCACTCCTTACCATATTTAAGCAGTGGTCATCTGTCGTAGTACTGCTAATATAATGTGCCAGAGGAATTTAAGTTATGTCAGGGAATGGCCTGAACACTAGGGGTGTTTGGTTCAATGTATGCCCCGTGGTAATAATTTTGAGACATTCTGAAGTTCAGTTCGCTAAAACATTTCCAAAAGATGAAAGACTTCAATACAGTTAAGCTATTTGAAACATATATTTGCAATGATAAAGGAACAAAACAATAAGCTTACAAAAGTTAGCTCTTCTCAGAAACAGTGCCACACATTTGTCTGAAGAAAGATTTTAGAAAGGTCAGTGCCATTTAGGGAAAGTAAAGATCTTACTCTGTGATTTTGGCTAAATAAAAATTAATGAATGTATAAGGCAAACTAAAGGAACTTCATGGGATTGAGAAGTAAGGGGAAGTGAGAATTGTTTTGTTAAAGACAAGCATTATGGTTCACTACATTATTCTGTTATGACCTATAGGCTAAGTACATGTTGGTCCTTAGGTTGTGAAGTATTTCTGAATGAGGGAGCAGCTTGGTATTGAACGTGTGTTTAGTCTGCACAAAAGGCTCTGTGTACAATGCATGGGCACACACACACACACACACACACACACACTCACACACACACACCCCATTTTTAAGATAACTGTAAAAGGGTGAAATATTGGGTAATTGCATTGTTAAACACAACTGAATGTCAGATATGTAAAATAGGCATTAGAACAATTCTCCCCGAGGCTGGAAACTTCTGGAAGGTGAGCCTCAGCTCCCTGGGAAGACATGTCATGACAGTAGACTGTGCTGCTCCGTTACTATGTCCCACAGACTTCGCTCAGGAACTTGTGAGTGCTAATTTAAACTCTACAGCAATCCCAGGGCTTAGTGCCATTTCACTGGTACTCCTGGTTTTTTGGACAATGGATTAATGAATTTGTTCAGAATGCATAATTAGAAAGGGCAGTACAGGTCTCATCTCTGATTGGAGTACAAACAATTAAAACGTGTTTCACAGTCTGTGACCAACTATTTCCTAAAACTAATGAGACATATGGGGCTAGCTTTCTTTCCTTTTTTTTTTCTCTGTGTAGCTCAGGAACTGAGAGGGTTTGAAACAGTCTGGCTTAGGTTTTATCAGTCCTACAGGGGAAAAATGGTAACCTCTGTATCTTAGCTATTTTAGCTAGTAGGTGGTTAGTTGAACTTAAACAACTCAGCTATTTTTAACTTACACAGTCATATATGTGTCTAGTTATCTTTTCAAATGTTCTTCTCTCTGGGAAAATAGTAATTTATTTTTTAAACACAGAGATAGAAGAAACAAGTAAGGCATTTATCTGGAGAAAGAATTGTCTGCACAGACAGAATTAAACATGAGAAATATTTATGTAGCTTATTGATTTTTATCATACCAAAGGGATATGAACAATGAACAGAAAGATGCACAAGGCAAATTTAACTGAACTTGTCTCATGTATATTCATCACCCCCTCCTAAGTATTGTTACAATAAAACTAAGTTTCTTTGACACCCCTCCCCACAACGGTCATTTTTTTAATCTTTAACAATGCAGTGTTATATTAATAAAGAAACTATCAGAGAAAAACAAGTACTGACTTGTATCAATTTCTGTGGTATGCTACAAATAATCTTACCAAAGCCAAGTGAGGATCGGCTGTTCGATGCCATGGCTGTTGTGGTGTGGAGATTTGTAGGCAGTCAGTTCTCCAACGCCTGTGGACATCACTGTGGAACATCTCACTGACCTAGACACACTCGCCCTCCGACACACTTGCCCTTCATCATTATCGTGTTCTTTCCGTTATTCCCGTTTTCAAATCCTAATCCTTCATTGTTTCACAAGCGCTTTTGTGAAGTAACCAAGGTTTAATATGATTAAACAAACAACCCATTAAGCACAGCAGGGAGAGGGTGGGGAAGAAGTGTGTCTTCCTGATTTTTTTTTAGATGGAACATTCACACAAAGTAGTTACACCTACTTTCTGAAATGGAATGAGACACCCACAGATTACTTCATAGTAGAATTTGCTTGGTTGTTTTGTGGGGCTAGGGGTTCATGTAGAATCTCTTTGGGTATAGCCATCCAAGATTGCTCAAAGACTTGGGAGGATAAAGACTGTGAGCCACTGACCTCCAGAGCAATGCTTGAATTGAGCGCAGCAGTCAAGGGCGGAAAGGGAGGCTCCATGGCACATTCAGCTGTTCCACAGATAAGATTTTCAGATAGGAGAATGGGATTTTGAAGAAAAGAATGTGAAGCCTTCTATTTCAGTCTTACGAGAAGCTGTGTGCTGTGGGGAAGGAGTCTTGACTTGCTTCCAGCCATCCAAACAACGTCTCGACTTTACAAAATTGTAGGCATGGGAAGACAGATTTCGATTTCTAGTCAGCAAAGGGCCCCCACTTTTGAGAAATCCATGTCACTCTTCTCAGGAGATTTAGGTGGTGTGTATTAATGGTAGTTCATTAATGATTTGCAAGCATATACACTGGGCCATTGTAGGAATTTAGTTGAGTTTGAAAAAAATAATGTCAGTTAAAAATGGTATATATTCTGAAGTTAAACATAAAGCAATTTATTTAGTAGACAAAGACAATATTTGGAGCAACAAATCAACCCCAACATTGCTGTGATCTCTGGGTGTACTGAAAGCCAATTCCAGTGGTATCTCCTCCACATTACAAGTAAGTCCTCCATAAAAGGTGCTTCCAAGATTTGCGATGGAAAAAATACACTATTGATGTGACCTATGGCTCTGAAAATTACTTTAGAACGATGCTGACTAGTATAACCTGTGCTTATTTAAACTCCACACTTACTAAATTTAGATTCAAGTTGGCTATTCAATTATAAACTGAAGAAGACTGTGAGATCCTTCTAGGCAGGGGTGCTATCCACTGAAAGGATCCATGTATCAGAATATTAGATCATGTAGCAGAATGAAATGACATTGCTTGTTATGATTGGGCAGGATCAATTTTGCCTTCCCTCGAGGGCTCTCCTTAGGACCATTCTCAAAAGTATTAGCAGTTAAATAAAAGCTGTTAGGTTGAGCCTGGTGTGTTGGCTGATGCCTTTAATCCCTGCACTATGGATGTCGAAGCAGGTTAATGGATCTCTGGTTAACAGTGAATTCACGACAGCTAGAGTATGTCGTAAGACCCTATCGGTTCATACATACTGGGCAAATCTTGTTTATAAACAATTCCCTTGAGATAAAGGGGAAAATTTAGAAAACATATTAACTTCTTCAGACTTCCTTATAATTCTACATATTTGTCATTTGTGTATTTATGTATTGACTTATGTATTGATTTATTTAAGGCAGAGCTTCACTGTGCACCACAGAGGGGCTTGTACCTGGCTATGTTGTTCATACTGTTCTTGTGCTCACAACTCTGCTGCCTCAGACTTCTAAGGGCTGTGTGAGTGAACAAGCCCAGGTTCAAGTTCACTTTACCTCATGGATGAAGTATCTTTCTATTGTCTTAATACTTGAAACTAGTTTCTTTTGAATGACTTAGTCTATAATAAAGACAAACTTTTAATGAATGCATAAGCATCAGGGTTGTACTTTCAGAAGGATGAAAGTCAATTTTATGAGTTATTTGGAATATTCGATTTTTATAGTGAAAACTAATGAAATAAAGTAGAGTTGTAAGGTTTCATTCACTGCTGGAATCTCTGAGGCATTAGGTCTGCCATTTGGGTCTTAAACATTAGACACAGGACTATGAAGTATATTTCCTTCGTAGTTCCATGTGATTTATATCTGTGTAGTTGGAAAAATAATTTTTTTCCTGCCAGAAAAGGAGAGATTTAGGGCTTTTTCAATAAAGACAAAAAGAAAAATCACAATATAAAAGATAAATGCTTCACTCTAGCAAAGGGTATAAAATTGCTTTTAATGAATTTGACTTTTTGGTTTTATAAAGCTTGGGTTTTATGATGTGTGGCTAATACGGTGATTATTCAGCTAAAAGCATTATCTTCACATCGTTGTGTGGGAATCTCAGGCTGGTGCACTTGACTTTTAGTCATGTTTCTGTGCTCTCTTCCATTGTGGGTTTCCTCCGTGACTCTAAACAAGAGCTCTGACTGACTTCCATGAGCACAAAACTGAGCAATTAAATAAGATTATTGCTTTAAAAGGGAGCCTTGAAGAAAACAACTCTAGCAGTTTAGACCACCAAGGAACACTAATAAATTTAAGGAAATATGAGGTTCCCTTCATGTGACCTCTCTTGAAAAGTTATATAATAGATTGCTGGAACTTCAAGGTCACATAAAAATTATGGCACTTTAAAAATTATTTTCTGAGTTAGAGTTTGAACAAATATGATTTATGTGTCAATTAAACTTGCAATTTACCAAAGTAGCAAAATCAAATTGTTTGGCTCTTTGATATTATCATGAAGCACCATTTTATAAAATGATCAAAATGCAGAGTTATAGTGAGAGCAACTTCAGAAGGACCAAATCATTCATTTTTACATAGTGTCATGTTTACTGGTTTACTGCAAAAACTCAGCTATAATCAATAGTTAGAAAAAATACTTGTGTGCCTCCTATATCCAAGTTGAGCAAATATGTTTGATATTTTATATCTTATGTACTTACATTAATTATTTTTATGGCTTTTCTTTTGAGACACAGTCTCTCTGTGCAGCCCAGGCTAACCTCTTCTGCTTCAACTGTGCACACCACCAACCCTGGCTTAGTGTTCATGTATTTATACTGATTCTGGATGAAAGCAATAGTGAATATTTGTGAATAAATGTATCTTTAGCATAACCGTGGGAATGATATGTATATTAATTTGGATAAAGTCTAGATTAAAGACTATAAAATCAGAATAGGATTCATTAAGGGAGGGTTTGATGTTTTCTTCTTCTTCTTCTTCTTCTTATTATTATTATTATTATTATTATTATTATTATTATTATTAGCGTGTGTGTGTGTGTGTGTGTGTGTGTGTGTGTGTGTGTGTGTGTGGTGGAGAGAGAGAAAGAGGGAGATATATGGGAGCATAGCATGCCATACTGTCATGTGGAAGTCAGAGGACAACTTTGTAGAATTGGTTCTATCCTTTCTCATCTTTACATGAGGTCCAGCGATTGAACTCAGGTCACCAGGCTTTTGTAGCAACCTCTTTCACTCCCTGAGCTGTCTTGCCAACTCCTTAGATTTCGTAAGTTTTTAAAAGAAACAACTGGAGGAACAGAGTCTTTACTTGAATTAGAAGATTGCTGTTCGCCAGTTTTCAGTGGAAATAAATGCTGTTTCCTACAGTTTCTCAACAGAAACTTTACTTTAGATCGCTAGGGACAATGTGATATGGGACCACAGGACCAATTTGCAGGAGTTTCTGATGTTTAAATCATGTGAGACTGTGCTCTCAATTAACCAAGGGAAGAATTAGTCAAAGACAAACAATGGTTTCTAGTATGTTCATAATTTCACACATGAGGCAATCTGGACAAAACTGAGGAAAATGGATGCTGTGCATTCTAATTCCCGGCATTCCATTCTAATTCCCAATATCCCATGGTAATTCCCAGCATCCCCTGCTAATTCCCAGCATCTCATGATAGTTCCCAGCATCCTATGGGGAGGGAGAAGAGATGCTGGTACCAAAACACAGTGCAAATACAGTGTTCATTTTCCTAAAGACAGCATTCTACTGTTTTCAACACCCATGGCCTCATTCACATTTATTTTCGTCATTCCCAGACTTGCCCTGGGAGTCTAACCCTTCCCTCATTCATCAGTGTGATAAGGTAAACCAGTTTTTTTCTCCAGACTGGGGCACCAAATTCCTGGTTCATTCATACTGCCACACTGAAGAGCATGAACTTGGGGTTCAGACACCAAAGTTTATAGTCAGCTTCTCACTTAGGAGCCTTTGATTGGGGGGTTTTTAGAACCCCTGTATTTTCAGCATGCAAACAAGAGCATTTTCTGTCTCATGGATCACTGTGAGGCAGCTCACAGAAAGACCAAGGAATGGCTTTGACACATTCTTAGTGCTTAGTACAACTCTACAGTATTCTCACATGCCATGGCCTTGGCTAGTGGGTTCTAGTTGGGAAGCCAGATTTTAAGGAAAGATGGTTAAAAATAAATGTGTAATTAGCTTTTAGAGAGAATTCTAAAAGAAAAGTATAGGATATTGTGGGAAAGAGCACGAGGTTGGGGATCAATTTAGTGTAAGGGCTTAGGAAAGATCTGCCTGGATTGTGTATTCAAATTGAAGCTTGCCAGGAGAGAAAATGCAGCCTCTCCCAGAGAGGCACCTCATGGAAGGAACTGGAGAAAGACAACAGTCTTACCCATCTGTGAACCCTTACCATTCTTTAGAAAAGGAGGAATGAAAAGAAGGCACAGAAGTATGTGCATTCTCCCACTCTTGCTCTTGGGTTGTGTTGAACTCAGGGCTGTGAGGGTGTGTGAACACAGTGGAGAGAATTGGAGTTCTAGCAGAAGTTTACTGGCTTAACTCTTGCCTTATGGCTTGCAGGATGTTTGACTATGGGACGATAACCCACCTGTTTGGATTTTTATTTTTTCTATTGCATAGGCATTCTAAGTTCGTTTCACAAGGCACCCATCACACAATGAAGAACTTAGGAAGCAAAAGTTGAAGCTCCTAGCACTCCATTGGCTTGCTGAGTGTCAGCCAATCAGCTTTCTTCCTCTCAGAGGTGTGGGCCGGGTTTGTCTGTGACCATGACAGTGGGAGATAGGAGGGCTATCTTTGACTGCACAGAGGATTTAAAGTTCATGATTATGAATAATGGCATCCATCACTGACTTGTTCCGTCAGTGCTATGACCATAAACAATGTAAGAGTGACAGAGGAAGTTATTTTTTTTCTATTGAATATTGGCAATCTTTCCCTTAACACAATTAAAGAGAGAGAGTACCACAAACACATGCAGGAATTCTCAAGGAGCCTCAAATATACCATGAAATAGTATTTTGGATGACATTGTCCATCACTTCAGAATAGTCTATAAATGGGAAAGTGACCTGAGACAAAATTCCCTTATTAATTCTGGAGAGACTGCATCTGTTGCTATGGAGGTGGTTAAAAGATGGATGAAGCTGTTTGCTTTGAATCAAGCATTTTTCCAATATGAATCTAAATGGAGGTAAGAAAAACATCATGGCAAGAGGAAAGGGCAACTTGTTCTTTGGTTGTATGAGTTTTCACTCTGCTAGGCTGTAATCTGATGGTGGTAGGGCAGGGACACCGCTCCATCCTTCATATAGATTTACAAAAAGGATGAGTGTTACTCCATTTGCTTAAAATAAAAATCAATGAACATTTTTAACTCACATCATCTACAAAACAAGACCAAATAATCTCTCAGAGAACACACGAGGCCTCCTTCACCAAAAAGGTTCTAGTCTCCTTTTCCAACCTCAACTTTGGCCCTTCTACCCCAGGTTTATGTGTTTCCAGAGAGTCAACTTGACACCCTATCAGCTTTAGCACTCAGTGCCTTAGGGTTGGCTTTTCCCTCCAGTGGAAGGGAAAAGAATTCCCTGGTGTTTCAAGGGTCAGCTCCTGCTTCCCTACTAAGTCTAGACTCAAGAGTTCTGCGTGTCTCTCTTTTTTTTTTCTAGTATATTCCACATATGCCTAAGACCCCATTCACCTCTCATCATGTAGTGTTGATTGTATTTAATCAGTCTCCCTTCTACATGAAGAAAGGCTCTTGAGTGGAAACTGCATTTTATTATTCTGTGACTGTACCCCTAAAACTTAACTGTAACTTCTAGGCATTAAGATATTAATAGCATGAATGAATAAAAGGCAGTACAATCTATAATTCTATTTTATACATATGTGTATTTTATACCATTTTTTTACTTTTCTTTTAAAATGTAGCCATGTCAAGTAAATCATTTAAAAGGATTTATCAGTTAAAAAATGTCATCAGTAGTTGTACCCAGCTGTGAACCCTGCAAACTACAAATGTCCAGCATGGTAAGATATGGCAATGGATGCAACAGAGGCATGGATGTTATGGGAGTAACCAATCACTTTCTGGTTGGATGTAAGGTCTGCTGCTCTAAGAGAGAAAACACATGCCTGGTGCAGTAAATGTGGCTAAGAACCCATAGTTAAGGAGCTCATGGCCTTGGGGGTGAACTTATTGATATTATTCTGCTAATGAAGCATAATATCTAACTGCCCTCTAACTTCATTATCTCTCTACCCATAGAGCAGCTCTCAGACCTCATCAGAGAAGTTTCTAGTATAGTGGATGGTGGTTAATGGATAACTCACAGCTGGTCAAAGTGCAGAAAATAAGTTTCAATGGAATGCTCAGCCATAAATGGGACATCTCATATCTTCCCTAAGGCTGAGGAACAATCCAGGAAAGGGAGGTAGAAGATTGGAAGAGGAGTCACGGAGGACTGGAGCGAAACAGTGTCTTCCCAACATGACAGGGTCTCTGTGCTTGTGAGCTCACATAGCAGCTGTGGGTGCTGCACAAGACTAAGTCAGAGAACATTCCAGATGGAACAGGAAGAGGTTCACAGGTCCCCACGCCTAACTGAGGAACTATGGATAGCTTCTGAGGGAGGGGCAGCCAGTTTTCTTTAAAGGTGTGGCTCTGGGTAGGTTGGCATGCTGTACTGGATGTCCCACATCCAGGAGTATATAAGCAGCATAAATGGGAGTTGAGTTGCTAAAGAAAAAAAAAGAAGATACAAAATTGGGGTGGGTAAAGATGGTGGTGGATCTGGGAGAAATTGGGGGAGAAGTTAGAGTAAACATGATTAAAACACAATGTATGACATTCTCAGAGATTCATGACAGGAATCTAACAGAAGAACTCATCTAGAAAAAACGCTGAAGCAAGAAGTTAGTAAAAATACAATGTCAACAATTCCTCCTGGCTGCCAGTAGAAGCCACGCATTTAAAATCGTACTAAACCTGCGTGAAATGCCTTTCTTTGACAATGAATAGTGGTGACCAGAAAATGTCAGTGTAAGACTAATGTTTAGGGAACTGTGAGTAGTTCAGACAAAAATTCACAGTCATCATTCCGCACTCTGAAATTTATGAAGTTTTGTTTTGCCTCCTTGTTGTATCTTATGATAATAGAATAAAGAGAGCTAATGGGGCAGAGCAATCCCAAAAACACTTCCCAGGATTAATGTCTCCAGAAGACATCATGTAAAGTATTAAGGGATAACACTCAACAATCTGTTTTTCTTTATAAAGACTGGTCCAGAGCTTTAGAGCAAAACACTAATAAAAGTCAGTCATCATTATGATGTCATCGGCACAATTTCCTTAGAAATAAACCAGCAAGTACAAAAAAATATTTATAATGCACGACATCATCTATATGCCTTTCCATTGCTCAAACCTTGGATTAAACTTAGTGGAGTTTCCTGTTGGTTATACGGAACAGTTTGGTGTGAAATCAAACACATTACTAACAGCTCTGGGAAATCAAACTATCTCTACAAATTGCACGTGCACAGGTGTGGTTTAAATTCACAGTGGACAGAGGTAATTATATGACTCAATACAGAAATTTATGAAAGGTTTTCTTTTCCTTCCAACTTCCACAGCTCAAATTCTTGGGAACGTATTTATCCGTCACCGAAATGAGTTGTGTATGTGAAAAAAACAAGCTTTAAGTGCCCACTGATAGGACATGGCTCATGGGTGACATACCATGCTCATGGAGAAAAGAGCACTCCAGTGACATGTTTTGAATGCTCCCCCTTTAAACCCACAGACTCACTGTCTCAGGAACAGCAAAGAAAGCAGAACGGCAGACACAGAGGAGCTGAGTTTTGTGTGGCTGCTCTCAACCCTTGCATCCCAGCACGGTACTCCATCCGTTTCCCGTCTTTTGACTGTTTCACCTGACAAGGTTCACCAGCATCTACCAGTTTCCACAGTTTCTTGGACATTTAATTACCCCTTCACGAGTCTTTTGAAATATTAAAACCAACGAAGCAAGAGAACAAAAGAGCCATTTCTTCTAGTACATTTCAAAGGCAGTATAATCCAACTGCCCCTCCCAATTGGCAGAAACGTCAAACTTTGTGTTCATTCAGGATGGGAAAATCTTATCTGGGCACAGATGAGACTTCTCCCCAGCCTTGAATGCATTCAATTGTGGACTGTTTGGGAGTTAAAAACCAAAACAAAACAAACCAATTAATTCTGCAGAAGGCCACCCTGTCAAACCAGCACCATGCTGGGGGCTTTTCCAGCAAGCCACACTTACTTCCTGAACAATTCATATTGCCACTCAAGGCCAGATCAAGGGCATCTTTTTTTCTGCCTCAGCAATGAGCTGTTTGTTCAGAGATCAATCCACCACTTTGAGGGGCAGAGGCTGCTTGCCGCAGGGATGTCACGGGTTATGTCTAACTTTGTATTCCCTTATGCAGTGTTCCTAGAAGACAGACACACTGGAAGTCAGGGCCGATTCTGGAGTAAAATTTCTTCAGATGTGGTCAGGGGCTGGATGCGGCATGGGTATTGGCTGGATTGTATTTGATGATTGACATCAGATCGACAAGAGTTTAATCTTAGTCTCTCCAGTTACCATACAAATGAACCACTAGGAAGATCTCTTAGCTTCTTTGAATACGAGTTTCCCTGTCTATAAAGCTGGGTTGTGTTGATACAACCTAGATAACAGGACCATGGCAAGGATTAAATGAAGGACATATTAGAAGGTTTCTGGAATACAGTGGGACTTCACAAAAAAAGAGGATTCATTTCTATCGAAAAGGGTATGTTCTCACAACTTATAGGCCACAAGATGGACATTCCTGAGTTTAATATGTGGCCCAAGGCAATTCTTCATATGATGTGGCTTAAATAAGCCGAAAGGTTAAACATTCTGGTTTAGCACATTAATTCTCTCTCTCTCTCTCTCTCTCTCTCTCTCTCTCTCTCTCTCTCTCTCTCTCACACACACACACACACACACACACACACACACACACATACACATCTGCACACGTTCACACACACATATATGCACATACATGCACACACACATACACATGCACACACACTCACGAGCGCACACATACAAGCAGAATGTGAAGCATCAGATTGACCTCCAATAATGCTATAATGGCATAGGCCAACAGCAAAAGGATGTCACAGGTCAAGTGAGGATGGGAGTTGCTTGTGTGAGAAGACCGGAGAGCATCTGCTTTATATAGGCCAGAGGTTCTCAACCTTCCTAACACTGCAATCCTTTAATACAGGTCCTCATGTTGCAGTGACCTCCAACCACACAATTATTTTGTTGCTACTTTGCAACTGTAATTTTGCTAGTATTATGATAGTTATGTGAATATTTTTTGTGGAGATGGAAGTTTGCCAAAGGGGTCAAGACCCACAGTTTGAGAACCTCTGGTTTAGAGCAAATTCCAGAGACTTGGACACTATTGCATCTTTCCACAGAGGCTCAGTGAAGTGCAGTAATCTTTCTTGAGTTCTTCTCGAAGGGGCTGGGATGTCCTCTGGGAGGTTGGTGGGTGTAAAAGAGAGCAGCATTGGAAAGGGGGCTCTAAGCCAGGCCAGGTGTCCAACACCCCCACTTCTCTAGGCCACACTGCAGGTCCACATGTTAGAATCAGGAGTGTCTACCCTGTGGCCTACAGGTTGCAAGAGCATCTGTACATTTATTTTGCATGACATGTAACATGAGCTATCCTGGCCATATAATGTGGAGGAATGGCTGCATAAAGATGGATTTGCCAAGTGCTATGATTCAGACTTTGAGGGTTTTTGTTTTTGTTTTTGTTTGGTTTGGTTTTTCGAGACAAGGTTTCACTGTGTAGCTTTGGAGCCTGTCCTGGAACTCACTCTGTAGCCCAGGCTGGCCTCAAACTCACAGATCCGCCTGCCTCTACCTCCTGCCCGGCAACTTTGAAGTTTAAAAAAAAATTTTCTTCTCTCTCTCTCTCTCTCTCTCTCTCTCTCTCTCTCTCTCTCTCTCTCTCTCTCTCTGTCTCTCTCTCTCTGTCTCTCCCTGTCTCTCTCTGTCTCTCTGTCTCTCTCTCTGTCTCTCTCTCCCTTCCCTTCCCCTTCCTTCCTTCCTTTCTTTCTTTCTTTCTTTCTTTCTTTCTTTCTTTCTTTCTTTCTTTCTTTCTTTCTTTCTTTTATAAATGGGATCAAATTCAGGTTGTCAGGCTTGGCAGCAAGTACCTTTACCCAGTGAGCCATCTTGCTAGACTTATCTATAGCCATTTAGTGTACTGGATTAGAACTACCCATGGGGTCCTACCCTGTATATCAAGTGGTCATCCTTTTCTACCCAGGGTCCTTTCCTTATCAGGAAGTGATGTTTATTGTAATGTAGTTTCTGGTCTGGACACAGGCTATCTTGGGAGCTTTCCCAGGTATGTCTGTAATATCTGAAAGCTAGACAGTGAAACATAAGTGCTAATACTTGCATTATGACGTTGTAAGCTGTGAGACACAGACTGGTTGTCACAGTTGCATAGAGTGACAGAGCTGTTGCATATTAGCCAAAATATAAATTATCTTTGACCTGAAGACTTGTTAAGTCACTTTAAGAAAATTTCTCATGGGACGCTGAAGAGATAAGAGCAGGACCTTGAACAACAAACATCTGGGACAAAATACTAGCAAAGCATCCTTCATTAGCACATAGCCTTCATACATGTTCAAGCCTCCTTGTCCCTGAGTGTTAAGCTCAGACTAGGGTCATACCAGAAGGCTGGCAAGCATGCATGCAGTTTTGCTGTGAAGGTTCCGACTGGTTGGGGCTGGTGGGAGGCTCTCCCCTCTCCTTTCTCCCCTCCACCCTCTCTGCATGCTCATTTATTCCTCAGATGGTATTTTAGTAGTTTATACTCTCTATAACTTGATAGTCTAAGTTGTTACTGTGACTGTTCAGTGCAGTTTAATTAAATAATCACAGAGCAAATGCCCACTCAGTCACTTCTTTACAAGTGTTTTTATTTTCTCTTTATTTAAAAATTTTTAACGTGTTTTTAACCCTCCATCCAAATTCCAATAGCATCATTAATTTTTAGCCATCCCTTCATCCCACTTAGTTATTTTTTTTTAATTACTGGCTAAAATGTACTCAGGATGACAGATAATAAACTTGTATTGAACCGGTTATATTCTTGAATAATTATAGTGTGTTTTTGCTGATTAGTATTATTTTCTAACTTTGCAACATTTCCCCAAAGACTATTTCTCACTAAATTCCTCTTGGAAATTCCTCTTCTTTAGGTTTGGTGTCATAACGATACTGTTTAAAGTCTCTAGGGAGGACACTGAACTTAATTACATCATGACCACTGTAATTTGGTGGGTCAGCCACACTCACTTCCTTAACCAATCCATACATGACTCAAGGAGAACCCAAGAGCAACCTCCACACTTCAGCAACAGCTGTTCCAAGAAAGCAGCAGCTGCTGATGGCACTGAGAAACTGCTCCTCCAAGCCACATCCCAGTGTAATGCTCAGTTGGCAAAAGAGAAAGTTTTGTGTTGTTCAGCGGGGAAATCTGCCTCATTCGACCACCCACGAGGGTAGCAAAAATAAGTCACCTAGTGAAGGTGGCCTTTATATAAAGGTCAGATAGAACTTACTGGAAACTTTGGGTGGACTGGAAAGTCTGGGCTTAATATAGTGGACTGCATAATTTAGGACATACTCAAATTTTACCGTAGAAGTAAAGCTTCTTGCAAGATCGATGCATGCCCCATGATGCCGAAAAACATGATGATCAGAGGAAGAAAAACGAAACAGGATGTCTTGTGCAAGATAGTACTTCCTAATTCTGATACAGTCCCTTCTAGTTTCTCTCCCCCTAGTTTCCTTCTGCACGTGTGTGTGAGTATGTGAGTGTGAGTGTGTGTGTGTGTGTGTGTGTGTGTGTGTGTGTGTGTGTGAACAGATGCCACATGAGTGTGGGTGCCCATGCATGCCAGAAGGGGGCATCGGATCCTGGATCTGGAATTACAGGCAGTTGTAAGCTGAAAGACACGGGCTCTGGGAATCAAATCTGAGGTCCTCTGGAACAGCAGGAAATGCTCTGGACTGCTGAGCCTTCTCTCCTGGCCCACTCCTGATTTTCCAGATGGCAAAATGGAGCAGGAAGCTCTAAGGGGGCGGGAGAGCAAAGATGCCTCAGCCATGGTGCTGCTTTGTCAGGCCGAAGATGCTAAGTCCAAATCATCTAAAATCCCCAATTTAAAAACCACTTTGGCCCTAGTCATTCACTAGGCACTATCAGGGCCACTTTAATGATGTCATGTGTCATAGGCAAGGAATTGTAATGTTTCAATCTACAGAAATTAGAGTCACATACATGCTGTTTTGTGCAGCTTCGGTTCTGGTTTATAAACAGTTAAACTCTTCCGACTCTCCTGCGTCCCCAAGAGTTCTAAATTTAAAGATAAACTAAGCAGAACCCTTTAACATATGCTCAATTGTTGAGCTTATGCAGAGAAGGAAATTCAAAAACTTCTAGATAAAAATGTCAGTTTTGTAAAACAAGGATGCTAAAGAATGATGTGCAGGTAACGGCGTGGGTACAGTCACTCTCCTTAGGTGAAGGGACAGGTCAGGGTGTTTAGTGACATGGTGAATGATGCAGAGATGAGGAGAGCTTCTTCACTATCTTCTATAGTGCTTTAAGCTGCAGAATATGGAGAAGATGTCCTATTGACATGGTTGGCTTCATGTAGATATAGTTACTCTTTGCCATTAGCATAATGGTATATCCAGGGAGCCAAGATAACTAACTGAGAACTATATGTATATTACATATATATAATCCTATAAATATGTATATATATACACATATGTACATATATATGCATAATATATACATATATACTAATATAAATCATATCTAGCTCGTTTAGAGTTGAGAGTTACATAGCACATTACAAGTATCTATGTCATCTTATTTTCACTAGCAAACACTATAATCAGACATATGGGATGGGAAGATGGCTCAGCAGGTAAAGGCACTTGCTGCCAAGCCTGACAACCTGAGTTTCATCCCCAGGACCCACAAGGTGGAAGGAGAGAACCAACTCCCCCATGTTGTGCTCTGACCTCACACATGCACCATGGTATATGCTACCAAAATAAATGAATTCATTAATTTTTTTTGAGACAGAATCTCACTGTGTGGCTCTGACTGTCCTGTAACTCACCATGCAGATCAGGCTGGTATTGAACTCACAGAGATCTGTCTGCCTCTGCCTCCCAAGTTCTGTGATTAAAGGAGTACATCACTACAACTGCCTGTAAGTTTAAAAAAAATCAACTGTAATGATGTTCTAAAAATTTCAGAGCCCTAGGAATACAGTCCGTAAAGAAATTTGGATTCTTTCAGATCATACTAAAATGTGTAGAGAAATGCTAACGTTTTTATAGTTTTCATAATTTTGTTCAAATATCCCTAAAATGTTGTTTTAGTGTCTTCAAAGATTCATGGCAACATGACTTCAAAGAAGAGTGTATTTGAGAGTACTTCCTTGAAGGGCTAGAGAGTGACTATTTAGGATTTGGGGACTTATTCAGAAGGTACTGAATCTCTATGGCAACTACTCAGCTTTGCTGTCGAGTCCAGAAGTCAGCAAGGGTATCATGTAAGTGTCACAGTGACACTTTATTTACAAAAGCAAGCCGTGGACCAGATTCCGTCTGTAGTCTGTCAACTCCGAATCAAAGTCATTGTCACACACTGCATCTGAAGCATTCTTCACAGTGGTCCACATACTATAATATCCACATGTGTGGAAGTAGTTGGCATAATATATGACAAATCTTATTTAATTGTTGGATTATAGTCTTAATTTCCAAGAACAACCATTGTAACCATGGCAATATTTGGTTAATTCTTGACCATCCCTAGGGCAAAAGAAAAGTATAATTGACATCAGTGGTTTAAAGCCTAAACTTTTAAATTCAAAAATGCCTCAGAAGTACACAAAAGGAGGAGATGTATCATTGTGAGCAGGCATTGAGATTTCAAAAAAGCCACACCATTCCCAGTTAGCTCTCTCTGTCTTATGGCTGTTGTCACAGACATGAGCTCTCAACTACTGGTCTAGTGCCATGTCTGTCTGCCTGCTGCCACACTCCCAAATGGTAGGTATGGACTCACTCTCTGCAGCTGTAAGTCCCAATAAACTCCTTCTTCTGTAAGTTGCCTTGGTCATGATGTCTGATCATAGCAATAAAAAGGAATTAAGACACACAGGACATAATGTGCATATCTCCTGATACTGTCACAAAATTGTGACATTTTTCATCATGCATCTTTTACCTTATCAGCTTTAATCAAACCATTCAGTTAATGAAAAGCTCCCATTTTTAAAGGTAGTCGGAAATGTTATGTATGTTACTACTTCCCAGTTAATACGGGGAACAATGGGACAGCCATTGTTGTCTTGCTGTCTTTAAGAAGCTGGTCAATGGGAGACACTTGCACCTGTTTATACAACAATCCTGAGACACAACTCCAAACGGCCCCACTGTCTCTCTCCCTTTCTCTTCCCAACACTCACATCTTTACACAAATCTTCACACCTAGTTTATCATAATGTATCATAAATAAAGACACATTTTCTGGGCTCTCCCCAGTTTTACTGGCTCATTTAGGAGATGCTGAATCAGTCAGTTGCTCACCAAAACACTCTACCAATGAACAACCCAGGGGACCATCGAGTGGCAACCCTGCCCCATGTTACTTTATGCAGTGCTATAGAACACATGGACACTATCTAGTAAGTCCTTACACAGAAACTTCCAGAAAACATACCATTCAACTAAGCTGAATGCCACAACTCTTGTTGAGTTTTGCTCAAACAGGAAGTGGCTTCACAGCCACCTTCTGCTGACAATCTTCTGGCTGGATCTCACCTACACAACCCATGGGTGAGAAGACAATTTTAAAGAAAAACGATCCCATCATTTAACATGATCAAGGGGGCAGAATATGACAAGGAGTCACAGCAGCGAAAATGAAGCTCAAGGTCAAGTTACTTCAGCTTTCCGTGGGAGCAAATTAATCATCACTCTGAGAAGGACGGAACGTGGCTGATACTTACACAATGTACGCTACTGGAAATAGATAAATATGTTCACTAAGTCATCCTGACAACATAGACAGGCTTTCAGGAAGGAAGAGCTATAAAGACAAAAAATCTGCTGCCTACATAAAAAACACTAGTCCTATTTAGAACTCATCCACATATAGGCTGGGAAGATCACTCAGTGAGTAAAGTGTGTGCTGTCCAAGTGTGAGGACTCGAGTTCAATTCTCCAGAACCCAAGCAAAATTCAGGTGTGGTAACCTGTGCCTGTAATCTCAGTCTTCCTGAGTGAGATGAGAGGGTGGAGGCAGGGACATCCTAGACACCCACAGGCAGGGCAGCCTGTGTGCAGCAGTGAACAACGGGGACCCCACCTCAGAAAGGTGCAAGGTGAGAACTGATGTCTGATGTTGTTCTCTGACCTTTGCACGCACACTATGGAATGCATGCGACCACTCTTACACACAAGACTATGCACACATGCACACTCATGTACACAAGAATATGCACACACCCATATACACATATACACAAAGACTAAATAAATAAAAAGTTCTTCCTAAAACAAAAATCGTTTTCACTAAAAAAATTGTATTTTTGATTTTGATTGTTTTTCATTTTTTAAGTAGAGTTAGCATTAATTTCAAGAATATGCTTAAATGTGACAAAGGCTGTTACTGAAATAAACAAAGGAATAATTGAAATATTTTTCTGATTGTTAGAGAGTAAATAAAAACACACATCTCCTGGGTAGAGAGTCAAGATTCGTGACTTGCAAACTTTCTCTTGTTTCCACTTAACTGAATAAATAAGAACAGATTTTAATAAGAACATTAGCTGTCTAGCAAAAGCATGCTAACTGACTCTGGGGATATTCAGAAACACCCATCATATTTCAAAATGTAAAGAAATAATGAGCACATTACACTCTGGGTAGTTTGCAGCACATTAATCATACCATTACAACTAAAGACAAATTAAAACGTGTCAAACTTGTTTGCCAAAGTTAATTAAATTGCACATGATGGAACTCAGTATCATTATTTAGAAAATGGAAACCTTCAAACCATAGGGTACCAAAAAATATCAAAACTATGTTACAATACTACATATTTTTCATTAGTTGGTTCTTATTCTCTAGGAAAGCCTTTTGGGGGCAGCTCTTTCCATGCTTCCATTTTTCCTGGAGGCTTGGCTGCAAACTCCACAGTGACTCACTAATAAATATGATGAATAGACAGAAGAAAACTAGATATGTCACAAAAGCCTTTCAAACTGAGAAGACTCAGTGGGGAAGATGCATGTCATACAAACCTCAGCCACCTCAGCTTTGGAGATGACCCATTTCCACAACTGAAAAGTCAGTCATTTTTTTACTGTATTGCACCCAGAGGCTCAGCAATGCTTTCTTGTGCATGTTATATTGGTGCATGAAATGTGGACATCTGGACTACATGATATTAAACAGAAGACAGATTAAAAATAGGTGAAGAATGAGTCTGGACACACACATACACTGAGAATACACTGAATCAAACACACTGCACCAACTGAATGGGTTGCTTTGCAACACTCGAATGTACCGAGACAAGCCTTAGAAGGAAGCTCAGGAGCTCAGTGATGTCTAGGAAGAAAGTCAGGACCCTTATCAAGAGTCTCAGGTCCTGATGAGGAGGTGTCTATCTTAGATCCCAGCCGCTTAAACTGTTAGGATCACAATCAAGACTAGACTGGAACTGAATTTGAGGTTCATGACAAATCTTAGTAACAATGCAAGATTTCTGAATGCACAATGACCCCAAATTCAAAACCAAAGAGGGCTGACTCCAAAATCCCCCTCAGGCCTCTGAGGACAACAGTACCCACAGGTCATAGACACTCACACAGACACATGTAAATAGATCTTAAAAAACAAAATCCAACACGAACGGATGCAAGGTGCTTCTGGTAATGCTTGCCTGTTTTATACTCATGACTTTGCCGCAGCCTTGGTTGTGAACACACTGCATGTGTACTTTGCTGCACACATGCCTGCACACTCCCAGGTACTAACAAACACTAAACATCTGGAGCGTTGTCTCTCTCACAGAAGCACAGTGCTTTAAGTATAGAAAATAAAAACTTCCGATATTTTCCTACTGTCATTCCTCAGCACGAAAGTATCAAATTAGTTCATCATTGGGTTGTACTGCAGTTGAATATTTTATTTAAAAACTGCCTTTTGAGACGCCAAATTGAGTTCCATGGAAAATCATTCAATGAATTTTGGGTTGAGATTGGGACAGACCTCCTCCAACAGTTTCTGAAATATCCCTTCTAAAACAATATACTTCTGCCTTTTTGTATTATGTATTTATGTGAAGTTGTGTTCTCAGCATTGATAATTATAAAATCAAAATATCAATCAACTCCGAAACAGGTCAAAGGTACTTCATCACTCTGTAGTGTCAAAGATTCAGACAAGATTTTTTATGTAAAAATAAACAAATATGTCCATTGTATTAGTACACAAATTCGCTTTAGTCTTTAATAATGGTAAAATTATATGAAAAAGAACCGTCTTAAAATAAATTTTCTCTGGTTGATTATTAATAGGTATTTGATTTGTATAGTCTTTTTAAATACACCAGTAGCTGTGTAAAAATGTCCTGAATGAACAGGTGTTGAAAGTGGGTAAGGTTCAATAAGCCACGGTTCAGGCTGCCCAGCATCCCACCCTCTTCTCTCCTAAAGACACTGCAGTTTAAGCTGGAACAATTATCTTTTCCCTTGCTTAGAGCCTCTAACACTGGCTCCAGGAAAGGATTATTGATTCAGGCTCAGCCAAACGTTGGTAGTACACACCATTGGTGGTTTGAATGAGGATGCCTTGTTTCCCTCCTCATGTTTGAATAATTGGTCCCTAGCTGGTGGAAATGTTTGGGAAGGATTAGATGTAATCTAATCCTTGTTGGAGGACAAGTGTCCCTGGGGTTGAACTTGTATGTCATTCTCAGTGCTTTCTCTGTTTCTGTCTCTGTCTCTGTCTCTGTCTCTGTCTCTCTCTCTGTGTGTATGTGTGTGTGTGTGTGTGTGTGTGTGTGTGTGTATGTCTCTGTCTCTCTCTCTCTCTGTGTATGTGTGTGTGTGTGTGTGTGTGTGTGTGTGTGTGTGTGTATGTCTCTGTCTCTGTCTCTCTCTCTGCTTTCCACTTGTAGATCGAGTTGTAAGCCCTCAGCTATTTCTGCTCCCATATTCTTGTTCTGCTATCATGGACTCTAACTCTCTTAAAATATAAACACAAATTAAATATTTTCTTTCCTAAGTTGTCTTGATCAGAGTGTTTTGTCGCAGAAATAGAAAAGTAACCAAGACACACACAAAGTGGCACAGGAAAGGAATGCCTTAGGTGTGTGTGGGGGGTGGTGAGGGTGTCCATCCCTTCCTGGACTTGTCTTAGTTTTCTAGAGGAAAAGCCAGGATTTTCTACACTCTTAGGTGAGTTTGGGAATTGCTACAATGTGCACTAGGAGAGGTGAAGTTCAGGGCATGTAAAATTAGGAATTATTTTAGTTAAGCCCATTTGAGTTGAATATCAGTTTCTCCTTGGATTCTCTCTGCATTCAGTTTTTTGATTTAGTTCTTAACCTATCTTGCTTTCAGACAAAGAAAAGCTATGAAATTGCATTCATGGGCTGAGGGGCAATTAGTCCAGCTAACGTGATGCTTGCTTCAAAAGCTAAGTGGGCACAGAGGCCAGACACTGCGCTGGGGGTGGCCATATTGTTCTCATTATCTACTGAAGACATTCAGAATCTCAGCAGAGCATGTGAGATGCATCACACATCTCCTCTCTGGCCTTAGCTGCCATGTGTGGTTTGGTCTCCACGCTGCCCCGTGTCTCCTACACCCAGGGCTCCTCCTTTACTTATGTTTGTTGAAGACAAACTTACTAAGAGAGACACAGTCGTCCTCAGACAGATGGAGTCGCCTGCTCTTTCCTCTGGCATCTCCCAAATTTCACTTTGATGTTAGGAGACACCAATCATTTTCAGAGTTCTGTTTCTGTTTCCTCTTTATCTTTATATTTGAGTTTCTCATTTCCCTGTTTTGTGTGTGTGTGTGTGTGTGTGTGTGTGTGCGTGTGCGAGCGCGCGCGCACGCGCATGAGGGTGTGCATGCATGTGTGCACTTACTGTCTATCTCTTTTCTTTTGGTCAAAGCCCCCAGATTTCCATCTGGGAAGCTGCCTTCCAAATTCCAGGTCCTGGGTTTTGGGATGGGCCTACAAATGGTTTCAGAGATGGAACCTTTTGATGGGCATCTCACAGTGCTAACGCAACCTCTGGTCCAGGTCTTAATGGTAACTGAACAGCAAATCTCCAAGGAATGATAGCATGGAGCACTCTGTAATGGATAAAATCATCTAGATATGTTCAACAAAACAAGCTCACAAAACATCTGGTTGACCATGTCTCGTCAGCAGTGCACATGATGACAAGTGAATACTTTGGATGGGATAAAAACAAGTAGACAGTCTAAGATTGGACATCAGCAACTTGATGAGACATCTATTTTAACTATTATTTCCAAATTTGCTTTCTGACTTTGAGCTTGGTTACCAGTTTCTCAAGTAAAATCATCCAGTGTTGTCAGAGAGTGATTTCTATACTGCTCTTTACTCTTATTATCTCTCTCAGATGCTAATATTGGGGGGCACCCTGAGCTTGGAAGCACATGACTATACTTATAATATAAGGTCATCAATTTAATGCTTTCCCATCATTTAAAGACTGGACCCAGTTTAACAGCTATTTGGTATTTGGGCCTGATAACTTTGGAGTTATTCTGTGTGGCATGTAAATGAAGTTTAAAGCTTCCTTTTTGTTTACATCTGCTCCTGAGCCGGAAACTTCCATTATAGGAAGGTATTGGCTGATCTTTTCCCTTCCTCACTGCAGAGCTATTGAACTTATATCTTTGCTGTTCTGACTGTGGACTCTTGGTCTGCTCAGCAAACCCCGAGCTACCTGATTCACTTATACTATAGTCTAGGACATAAACTGAAGCAATTACACAAATAGTGTACATTTAGTCTGTGCTTACCTTCATCACTATCTCATCCCACCACATAGTGTTTTAGATGTACACACACACACACACACACACACACACACACACACTCACACACACACACACACACATCATTTAATGATATGATACACTCAAAGAAAATAAAGCCAAGCTAGAAAGGACTGCATGAAAGAATTTGAGATATGGTTCCTCCCATGCCAGCTAAAACTAATGGGACAAGAGGAAAATTAGATATTCATGAAGTTGAGACAGATGTCTAAGGCTACAGAAGTTATACCCTAACCATTAACCAGAAATGAATAACATTTTGTGTTCTATAGCCTATAAAAGTATTATTTTGTAACACTTTTAGTCTGATTTTAAAAAAATCTAAAACAATATAAATTTCTGTGTTTGCTACCCCACCAAGGCACCATAACATCTTACGATGACAAAGAAAAATAAAACTATCAAGATTTGTCTCCAATAGCTTAATCATTTGTGAAAACAAAACAAAACAAAACAAAAACAGGACACAATTCTGACATGGCATCTTCATACATGTCTCCTGGTTCCTATAAATGTTAGAGGGTCACAAAAATTCAAATTAGCCAAATGAGAGGGGCAGACTTGAATGCAGACGGTTCCTGTTGTCACCCAAGGCAGTCATAATTTACCCCGATCTGTTCTGAGATCATTAGATGTTCAGTATTTAAATTTAATCACAGAAATCAAATGCTCACTAGCAAGTTCCATCTGGAAGTTAAATAACAAATGGCTGTGAACATGGTCTCCTGGCACAGAAGTCTTTTCTACTATGATACCCAGCAATGCAGCCGGCAGCCAACCAGCAATGTGGAATTAGCAGTGGGAAGGTCAGATAAAGAAAAGGGCCCAATCCCCTCCAGGCAAGAACTCCCACCCCTAAGTCCTGGCAGACCTGCTTCTCCAGGGCACATCATAAAAGTAATTTACTGACAACTCACCTTACCAGGGGTCACTGGGAGCTTCGAGTTTTCTGGAATTTACTTTTAAGAGGCATGATTAAGTGGGGACAACTATTGGCCCCAAAGTATTTATGCTGAGAACAAATGTCTGTCAGAATTAAATTCTTTGTGTGTGGTGGTTCCAGACTTAAAAAGATGTGTGCCCTGATGAAAAGCACATATATTCTATTCACCAAATTAAATCTTAGAATGAATATTGGTTAATTGATTTATTGAGGTTTAAAAAAACACTGTGGAAACCCCAGCAGACACCACTGCCCAACAAAAAGAATGCACCAACTAAGTTCATTACAGTCTTTTTGAACTGTCCTCTTCCAGCTTTTTCTTCTCACACTAGGGAAAAATGTATTCACATGATTTCAAAGGAACATGAAGATGCCATTTAAGCCAATCCAAGAAAGCCAACTTAAAAAAATATTGTAAAAAAAACTATTTTGTGACTGAAACAAGTCTCTTGCCTTTTGTTTTTTTTAATAGTTCAAATATGAAAAATTAATGGTTTAATATTAGGCAAAGAAGGATTTTGCACATTAAAAAAACTGTTTAGAGTTAAACTATATGTGCATGGGATAAAATTAAAACAGATTATTTGGCTCTGTGTGTGGGATATAGTGCTAATCTACACAGAACATGGAAATGAAACTGGGACTTTCAATCGCACAGCACACATCTCTGTAATAACAGGGAACGAGGCATACAATTTCAGGGAACACCCACAATGAAAATTATTCTTTCCAAACAGAGAATTGTTTGGGAATAAGTCAGGTCAATTGGCACCAAGGGAATTCTCTCAAAGCAATGCTGAGCACAGAAACCCTTAAGTATGTAAGAAAATCAGCAAGCACCACCCTCCTCCCCATTCAGCTTTTCACATCTCATTACTCTGTCCACAGCCCAATTAACTTCTGTAGATGCAGAAGCAGGTAGGAGAAGAAACCACTCTTGGTAGTTTAACTGACAGCTTGAAAAGCTGATTTGTTAAGCTGAGATTATTTGTCCAAATGCCAATGATGAGGGAATCTACTGAGAATATTTGGAAAGAGTCTGCTCTTGAGAGTGGATTATAGATATTTCAGAAATAATTGCATTACTGGACAATTCAAAAAGTCAAATTCCTCACAACAGCTTGTTTCACCTTCCTCCTGAGAAATGTATACTTTTGGATCTCATTATCATTAATCTTCTGTGAATCTGGGCTTGGGCCCCGTTTATGTCTTTAACTGTACCTTCGCCCAGAGCACCATGGGCACAGGTATCTTGACGAGTTTTGGGTAGCAATAGATGTTTTTATGAACTAGTATTTACAAATGGGAAATACTGGGCTTCCTTCTTTCCTTCTTTACCCCAATTGATAATTCCCTGTGATTTAAAACCTCCCCCTGGACCTCATTAAACATTTTAGGGTACTAAGGTACTTCCAAAACTTGCCCCTAAAAGTCTTAGGAATGAAGTAGACATTCAGGAAATGCCCTTGTATAAAATGCTTAATAGGGAAAATATCTGAATATTTCTCCAAGTACTAACCCTATAGCCAGAGAAACTGCCCATAATAACTAGTTATTATTGACTTTGTTCTGTAGGTAGATAATTGAGGCTGGTAGGGTAAGATGCTGGGCCCGTGAGCACAAAGCATTTTGACCAGGGCTGGAAGTAGATAGAAGCTCGATTTTGACCCGTGGCTTGTTTTCACTCTTGCCCTTCCCTGTCTATTCCCAACGTGCTTGTTATTGATCTTGCTTTTAAAAACGACCAGTTCAGATCATGTCATTCTTCTAAATCCCTGAAGCAATTCCCCCTTTTCACTGTGTGTGAAAAGCCAAAGACTTGCGGTAAGACTCAGTGTGATCCAAGTGTACTTCCTACCCCGCCAGCCCATAGCTGCTTGGCTCTGCAAACTCCTTTGCTGTGCCTCCCCCAACCTCTGCATGGCCATAGGCTGTCCCTTCTGCCAGCACACTAAACACTGTCTATTGAAAGGTCCTTGAGTGTCTTCACCTTCAAATCCAGGTTTGGACAATCCTTGTGTTGCTATCCTGAACATTTAAGACACCACCCTGTTGTTAGTTGAAACCTGAAGCCTCAGCTGGGGCTTTGAAAACCACCCTGAGCAGTGCTGACCACACAGCAAGGTGGTGCATGTTATCTGTCAGCGTGTAAGGAGCCCAGTGAGCTCTGCCTGAGGGAGGGTTGCCTCCGGTTTCTTTTCTGGATCATTAAATAAGAAGAAAGCAAAGGCCACCTTCCCTGAGTCCAGGCAAACATGAGTCACACAGGCCACTTCTCTTGACCATAATTCTCTTATAACTTGTATGGCTTTCTTCTTTACAGAATTTTAGAGCCCAGGAGCATCTATGGTGTCACGGTGTTGGTTAGCCTGGCCGGCTAGAGAGCTTCAGGTGCTTGCTTGTCTCTGCCTCCCCGATTTACGAGCTTGAGTCACCATACCATGCCTGGCTACAAGCTAGCTTTTTTGTGTGGATTCTGGGGATCGAACTCAGGTCCTGAGCTTGTTTGGCAAGCACTTTACCCACTGAGGCTTCTACTTAGAAGAAGTTCTAGTAATTGTTCCCAAGGGAAGCCGAACAACATGTCTAGGTGACTGTTTTTTGCATTTACCTATTATTTTGCCAGAAGACACACACACACACACACACACACACACACACACACACACACACACACTTAGTCAAAGCCAAGAATCTGGAAAAAAAAAAAAACTGCGAGTGGCCACCTTGTAGGCTTCAATTAAGGAACTATCCCAACTATTAGGTAAAGTCTTCGGTGGAACTCTCAGAGAAGTCTGAGGTCAGCCCCAGGGTGACGGGTATAAATACATTATTAACATCCTGGGGTGATCTGACCTTTCAAGTTCCTGGAGATGTAAAAAGAAGCTGTAATTGTGGCACAGGCCGGGGAGAGAACGGGCTAAATTCAGTTGAGGACAGTCGTTGATGACTTGTGACAGATGTTTGGTGACCTGTGTATGCTTGGGGGCTGGGGGAGAAGTGGGCTCAGGTTCTGCCTCACTTTTCCTGAACAGGTGTGTTCACACTCACAAAAGATGTTTGCTTCCTCCCCACATCGTTCTCAGGAAGTCTAGCATTTAATGGGAATGACATTCAGCTACCTTTAAATCCTCTGAAGAACAGCACTCTGATTTTATTTCAAACCTCGAGTATCTTACACTCATTCTGTGGATGTAACCCCAGCCCTCTTCAGACATTGTTCTGTGGCTTCCAACTGGCTGCTGGCTCCAGGGCTGCTGTGCAGATGTGGTCCCTATCTAGAAATAGCCTGAGGACAGATGTCTCTGATTTAGGTTTGTGATCCTGTTTGGATCAAAGGTGCTTTAGGCTAAGAGGGTGGTTTAAAAACAGTTTATTAGAATGAAAAAGAAAAAGTAAATAATTTGGCTCATCTTTAAGAGAAAGACAACATTATCCACAGTTGAATATTTGAAAGGAATGCTCTTTTCTCAGAAATTCTGTAGCCATGTATGGAGGTGCATGGTCCTTTTAGACACAGCATTATTTCTCTTAGCTTCAGCTTTCTAGACTCAGTTCTATCATCTAATTAAATAACTTAATTGCTGGCAGTGAAGCCATTAGCGTGGGTCCAATCTTATCCTTGTGTGGCCATGGATAGGGAGGGCAGAGTAATGAACACTACCTGAAATTATTTTTAATAGTTTTTTTCTGTGATTTGAAGTCTAGGTCTGTACACTAATTAGGTGCATAGATGAGGCTGATGATTAAACTGGATGCAGCACGCCCAGGCAGAGTAAAATGGGAATTTGCTAGATAAGAGGACTGAAATTTTAACTCCTTTTTGGTGACAATTTTGAACACAACTGTAACTAGATGCGCTGTCCCTCAGTTACAAAGTCTCATGGGGATAGTTGACATGGTTCAGAAAAGGTTTTCTCAAATCTTCTGCATGATTATAACTATAAAACAATCCTCATAAACAGGAACCTGAACTCTCAAAGCACGCTTTGACTGAAAACAGTAAAGATGAGTTTAATTTCTAACTAATAATCTGTTTTTTAAAAATACTTCAGATACATCCCCACATCTGAGGATTTCTATATTATGACAGTTTGGTATAACTGCAGATTTTACAGTCTTAAAAAAACCTAAATATCAAGTGATAGAGATCATTAATAATTACATTAAGGTATCATTGTAGTAACTGAAAAATATTTTGTACATGTTTGGTATATATAACAAATACATTGATAGAATGTATATATATATATATATATATATAATATGTGTATATATATATATATATATAAGAGAGAGAGAGAGAGAGAGAGAGAGAGAGAGAGAGAGAGAGAGAAAACTGTGAAAAATCACTTGCTGTAGAAGCAAACTCAGAAGATGATCATAGGAATGTGGAAACAAATCAAAATGTGAATTTGTTTGTAGACTGTGGAGGTGTCCCTTAACACACCGAGTGAAAGTGAGTGACGGGAATCACCGCTTCTACGGTCAAGGTCTGAGAGGGAGAGAGCTGAGGCCGTTCTCTTTGCACATTCTTCCATGGGCACCCAGCACCTTCAACTGCATTGATTGATATTTGCCCCTACTGCTTGGCTGGAAAAACCTTCTTTTAAAGGTTTTATTGCTCTGCTTAAAAAAACAAAAAACAACAAAAAAAAAAAGTTGACTAAAATAGTCACTGTAACATAACATTATATATTAATCTTTAAGTAATTTGACCCAATGGCCCCACCCTTTCTGACAGTCTAAACCTGTGCTTTGAGCAATAGCTGCTCATGGGTAAAAAAATATGTGTGGTCTTAGTTTTCAGCCTCAGTGTATTTCCTTTGCAAATCCCACGATTTATTGACTCTATGGCAGATTGACACAAAGCACGTTCCAAAGTAAACACAGAGAAGACCCACGTTACTAGAATATCCAGGTTGAGAAAAACTACTACAAAGGCAGGCAGATTCTGATGAAAGGTCGAGCTCTTGGGTCAGCTGCACAGGGCTTCCTCACCACCACATACACACTCAGAGGAACTCCAGAATTGGGTGGGGGGTCTGCCTCACCATCGTCTAGTGTCCAAAGGGGAGGCTAGAGAAATGCGGGTATTGTTTTTCTCTATTTTCCTCTGAATTGCAGAGACTATTTTTAATTCTGTATGAATGAGTGCGTCTGTGTGTGGGTATGTGCACGTGGTATGTGCTTGTGGTGTGTGCATGTGGTATGTGCATGAGAGTGCAGCTGCCCATCGAGTCCAAAAGAGCACATGTCATATTCCTTGGAGCTGGAGTCAGACTGTTGTGAGCCACCTGAAGTGGGGTTGTGGTATCTGAACTCCAGTCCTCTGTAAGAGCAGCATGTGTTCTTAAGCACTGAACTATCCCTTCAGCTCCTGGAGTCACATTTAAATTAATTTTTTTAAAAAAGGCACATCCCAGGCTTATTATTTTTTGGCATGGAAAACTCCACATGTATCTGTGTAATTTTATTTCTATAGAACTGTCATCTAATTTTGACACAAATGATAATACCATTGGAAAATTTCTACAAGTATCATTTGAGCATCTTTTAAGGGAGAATTGTCTTAAAACCACAAAGCAGACTTATCAGTGGTCACTAGAGCCTCCAAGTCCGGCCAGGGGCTGCTGTTCCTTTCTTCTGGGTCCCCTTTTCATTTGAATATTGCAGATCCTGACACTAGCTCAGTCTCCCAAAGCACTTCATGTTTGTATGAGAGCCTGCGTGTAAACTGTTCCCTGCTACTTCTTTCTCCAACTGGTGAAGACACTGAACCAAGGAGGCGCAGATACAGCCTGTCCGGGGTTACCTAGCAGTACGGAGCAGGTGCAGCAGCCAGAAGGCAAACCTATCTACCTGATTCTAGGTCTGAGGCCTCAGCCGAGCAAACACCCATCAGCGACCTGCTCCAGTCTTTCATCAAGATCAGGAAGGCAGCTCAGGGTCGTGGTTCGAACACAATCTGCTGCTGAAATCTGGCCCTGGTGCCTGTAGCTCTGTTATCTCACACAGTTTACTTTCTGGCCCCAGCATCTTTATTTGTGAGATGGCATATTAATAGCTTCCCCACAGGGGTCCTGTAGGGACAGAAGAGGTAATCTATGCAATGACTTAGAAAAAAGTGCTTAAAAGGAAAGAGCCTGGTATCTCTGTAGACATCAGGGATTGCTTGAGGATTACGGTGTTGGGCTACATTGTGTACTTAATATGTGCTAAAAGGGTAGATCTTAGGTCTCTCACACACATACTAAACATACAAATGCATTGGGTATCTATAAAAGGGAATGGCGTGCTACCACCCACCATTTATAATGGTTTCCAGTGTTGTGTCTTCATGAGGTCATAGGGCATGGGGCATCTGACACCCAGCATCCCTGAGTGGTCTGCTCTGCTCTTTCTGGTCAACAGCCTAGAGGAGACAGTGGACTTCGCCTCAGGACTGATGCCTTTCAAAGGTGACAGAGGCTGTTTCTAGAGTCCATATTTCTTGGAATTTCCTCGTTTTACCTGATTGCCCTAAGAGTTATCAGATTCACAGTTTCTTTTGCCCTTGAAATCTTGAGTAAATACAAAGATATTCAAGTAGGAACTTTCCTCACCTTCCCCTGACTTTGGATCCTAACACATAAGAGAAAGCATACCTCCTCTACTCAGTCCAAGAACACCAAGGGAGCCACTGACACCCAGGGGTAGCTTAAGACAAGATGCACGATGAGAGAGAATTTATAGATGACACTGACTTAGCGTGGCATAAACCACGACACATGTTTCTACTAGTTACAACAATCTTAGCAACAGGATAGTAATTCTTGCCTTCCACTGTTTTTCTGCATTGTATGCCAGGTTGGCCGGCCCATGAGCTGACAGGGACTGTCCTCCTGCACCTCTCATTCGCTGCAGAGGTTCTTAGAGAAGCCTGTGCTATGTGTCTGGCTTTACACAGGGCTTCCGGCATTTGAATTCAGGTTTCTGTGCTTGGACAGTGAGCACTTATCCACTGAACTATCTCCACAACACCTCATAAAAGGTGATAATTCTGTGCAGAAAAAAGCTCCAAAGTCTGAGATTTCCCAGTGTGTCATGTAAGAGCTCACAAGGTCTCTGATTCTGAACCATTTTGGATTTCAGATTTTTGGATTTGAGATGTTCAACTTGGAACAAGGATCTTTTTGTTTTATGAAAAATATTAGGTACTAGATTTAAAATGAGATTAAACATTTAAAAAATTGAAAATAATCTTGTTTTCATAAAGTTCAGGGCACTCTGATACAAAGCCCCAACAATACCCAATAAGGTAAAGACACTGTCTTGATAAAAAAAAAACAAAAAAACAAGACCCACTGCAGTAAAACACTTCGTTTACATTTTAACTGACTGGTTCAGGACTAGATTTCTAAATAATTAAAAAAGAAGGTGCTTAAAAGTTTGTGTTGGGGGGAAGACAATGTCTACCACTTTTCATAGGAATTAAAATGTTTATTTCTGCCACCACAGTAATTCTCTTTCTGATGCAGTTTAATAACTTATAGGCAGCCGTTGGATACGGCAAAAACTTTTAAAATGAAGCCAGGTGTGTTGACTGACATCTGTAATCCCAGCACTGATGCAGGAAGGGTACAGATTTGAGGCTAGCCTAGGCTACAGAGACCCTATCTTAAAAACATATAAGCAAGTATAAACCCTTTAAACCTCTCAGAATGGTGATGTCCCCATTGTAATGTTTTACAAATATAATCTGCTGCTTTATTTCAACAGGATGTGCTTTCTCTCAAAAGAAAGTCCAGGTACTAACTCTTCAAGGAAGCTTTCTACACGTAGTCCAGTCACTTCTGCATGGACACACGTGTGCGGGCTATGTTCACAATACTCCTGGAAAAAGCAAATTGTTTCTTTCCCCTGCTTTGAATCCTATCGCTCAAACAGTAACACACCAGCATTTCAGGGGCTGCCCCCAAGACTGCGACTCAGTGACAGAAAACACGAAAATTCTGAAAATCTAGAACATCCTCCAGTGGGCAGACAGTGAAGAGTTGGATTTTAGCAAACTCTAAATGCTTGTAATTCTGCGTGTGAGTTACAAGCCAGGAGCTGCGCAGGCAGGACTGGCCCCCAAACACCCTCTGTCGTCCTCCACATGTTCCTGGGACTGCCAGCCACTAGGACTGGGTCTCTCAAGAGCCCTACCTCAATGGACTCAGTCACCCGGACAATCAGCGGCTTTCAGCCTTATGTCTTCTCCTCCCCCCATAAAAGGATTGCTTCCAAAAGCATCTTTTGAAGGGAGGATCCAAGTAGACAGAGAGGGACAGGGGTCCAGCGACACTTGCTCCAATGACAGACAAGTCTTTCAGCTCTGATGCATGCTGCAAGCTGGGCACTGAAGATGTGACCCTCTCTGTCTGCTGACCTCTCATGAGAACCGAATGGTGAGTGATGCCTGCCAGTTCCCTGCAGGGGTCAGATGCAGCCTGTTCCTTCCTTCCGTACATTTGCAAGGCCATGGCTGGCTTCGGGGTCCCCAGAAGTGTAAGTCACTTTGGTGAGATTATGTTGGAGTACCTTCCGGGGTCCAGGTCCTTTGCAAGTAAGATTTACAGAGACAATAGCAAACTGCAGGACCACTAATGATAACCATTTACCAACTAGCAATCTGGTGCCAAGCTCCAGTTTCCAAGATGGAGAAAATAAATAAAAATAAAACCATAATGGTTCTTTTTTAAATAGTACTTTTTAAAAGTGTGATTTTTCAAAGCTTGGTGTCAGCCCCATGAGACCGTTCAGTGGATCAAGGGCGCTTGCTGCCTAGCTTGATGGAGGACCTGAGCCCAATCTCCAGGACCCACATAGTAGAAGGAAAGAACTAACTTCTGCAAGTTCCACATGTCCATACCACACACATACACACACACACACACACACACACACACACACACACACACACACACGAAAATTGTAAAAAACACTATTTTTCCAAATGCCATGTCAAGTGTTTTACACCTCCACAGTTAATGCACCTCCTCACTCAAACTGGGGGAGTCACATGCACAGTGTGAGTAAGTAAAAAAAGACACAGGAGAAAGACTACTGGTACACTGCCATTCACTCTCAGTGATCCTGGGGGACATGGCACCTGGCTATAGACCAGGCAGAGGAAATGAGTCTCACCCCTTGTGAAACTGACCAGCTGTTAAAATGATGTGGGGAAGCATTCTGTCTGAGCCTGATCCTACTCATTCTGATTTGGGGTTGGAACTTTGAAAGCTCATGGGTCAGCATGACAAGCGAGTGTCCATTCTTGACGCTGTTGGTCTGTGGTCTCTGAGGAGTTCAGAAAGGGGAAGCTGCTTCTTGGACTTCAGAAGCTCTGGTTCAACCCAGAGAGAAGCCAACTGAAACACATCACAGGCCGGGCATCTAAAGACCTTTTTTGGAGACAGAGTAGAGTTTTGTGCCCTTTGTCCAAAAGATCAACATTAACAATACGTGTGCACAAAGTCAGACAATGCAGAGTTTAGTGTCTGCTCCTCAGCTCCTTAGTATCAGTACTAGTAGCGATGGGCTTATAAGTTGTATTTCAGAAGGACTCTTTAATCGTAAATTCCAGGATTATTTCCCACAGAAAACTTTTTTCTATTCACAGATCACTGTTGTCATGTGAACCGGACATAGTTACCCCCACCCCCAGGATACTATGATCTCTTATATTTTAGGCAACACACTCTTGCTGTCAGCAAGCTCCTACCTCACAAGCACATAAAATCCAGGCCCAGTGGCACACATCTATAACCTTAGTGTTGTGGGTGCAGAGACAAGTGGGTTCCTAGAGCTCATTGGCCAGCAAGTCTAGAAAATTAGTGATCACTGTGCTCAGTGAGAGATTTTGTCTCAAAAAAAAAAACAATGTGGAAAGTGATTAAGGAAGATATCCAATGTCTACCTCTAGCCTCTGGATACACACATGTGTGCATATGCACCTTCATAAACACAAGTGTACACACTCAAATATAGCATAACTCCACACACATACACACCCACCATACACACACCACACTAACACCACACACACACCACAACCCACCACACACACACACCATAACACAACACACATACACCACACACGAACACACACACACACACACACACACACACACACACACACACACACCACACGGGGACCCAAGTGGAGAAGAATTGTGCCTAAGCATCTCAGTTATTGACTAATTGTAGATGGCATTAGATACAAACAGTTAGAAGGACTGGTGCAGTTTAAGATCAACTGAGTTCAACTTGCCTTACTATGGACCAGAAATCACTATCCATTCTAAATTGATAATTAGAAGAGAGAACATTCCAGAACTCTTGTAGCCAGAACTAGCTCTCAGAAAGTCTTGTAATCAGTAATTCTTCTTTATGTCTGATTTGATTTACTCCCACAGGTCATTAATTGATGTCATGTGGCTTAGCTCTCCCCTGAAGTTTCTATAATTTTCATTTAATTAGGCATGTGGAGGCTGAGTTAGAATGTATTATTAATTCTGTGATCTGCATGTTGTAGTTAAATGGCTTTATGCCACCACTTAGGATTTTAAAACTGAAAGAACAGAAAAGAAATAGCATGTAAAGTAACTTGTGAAAAGTCTTACTTGTATCATTTATACAAAATAATTGTAGACAAACACAAAATTCACACATGAGCTTGCTAAAATACCTCTGTTATCAAAGAGGCCTGAGAGATAGCCATGAGGTGTCTTTGTTTCCTAAGGCTCTGAGAGACAAGCAATCACAAGCAGTGGTATAATTCCTGATCCCTTCATGGCTGCGATGCATCTACCCCGTTACACTGGCCTCCTCTGAGTATCCCAGTCCAAGTGCTCCCTAGAGAATGAGATACAGGCACATGCTGCACAGACTGCTTTATCAGGGTCTCATTCCTCACTAAACACACTCAAATATCCACGGGACAGATTTCTATCTCTGTGGTATCATTAGTGTCAAACCCTAAGAGAATTTAAAACATCACCCTTTAAGTGTGTCCTAGCCATTCCCTGGAATAATGGATTCTGAAGTTTACGTTAAAGCTCCAGAAGCTCTGGGGCTCCTCTGGAAACCCAGATACCAAATGCAACAGGACTTCCTCATGCTCTGCAAAATTCCTGGAGACTTCCAGTGCAAACATACTGTAGCCCCCAGACTGTGATGTCCTACCTTGGGCAATTTTATTGCATTATGAATTGTTTCCCTGTCAGAAGAGAATAGCCCACTGGATCTTTCATTCAGTATCCCAGTGAACATGTGTAATTTGAAATAGAAGGACTTCAAAGTCATTGTGTCTTTAAAGGGACCCATCTGTTCTCTAGGCAGTTAAGTTGAAGTAGAAATAAGATGATCACTTTCCTTACTTATGCAGCACATTTTCAGGGTTCGGAGCCCTTTCTTACAGCTACTTTTGAGCATACGTGTCTTTTTAAGTTCAACATTTTTCTGAAATAGTATTAGAAAGAATTATACTATAACCTTAAATAGTTCAAAGCCTGTTTTAAAGCAAATTGAGAACGTGTATTTCTGAAATACACACCACTCAGAAACATTCTTTTTATGAATGGATATTAAGAGAATAATCCACCAGCAAGGTTAAGCAGTAGATATAAGAGTGATACATGACTTTGCTCACAATGGGAGAACTAGATGATGGAGCCATCCTAAAAGACAAATAAGAAGGGAAGAGAACATCTAAATGAAAGTTTTCAATGAAATTTACAAAGTGTGTGTGTGTGTGTGTGTGTGTGTGTGTGTGTGTGTGTGTGTGTGCTGGTGCCCAAGGAGGCCAGAAGTGGGCCTCAGATCCTCTGAAGCTGGACCTAGACCTGACTTGATGGGACCAAAACTTGGGCTCTCTGAAGGAGCAACAAGCACTTTTTAACCACTGAGCCATCTCTCCAGCTTCCAAAAGTAAGTTTTTGAGAAAAGTTTCCAAAACTTAGGAAAGTCCCAAAATATAGTAGAGGAAAAATGTGTGTGTGTGTGTGTGTGTGTGTGTGTGAGATTTAGTTTTAATGTTATTTAAAAGTTGCTTAGGACAAAAGCTAAAAATTGTATCTAAGAAAAAAATCATTTAATTTTAATATGAAAACCAGAAGGAGGTGTGTGGAAACTGAACTGTGGTTGTCTTTAATCAACGGAACTACAAAGGATGGTTTTAACATGCTTTCTCCATTGTTCTCTTGCAAGTCACATGTCACATGTCACTCTCACAGGAGGAAGCCACCACTGTGAGGAGCATGCACACTTGTCTCTCTTTATCTTTGGTCTGTAGTGAGTCCACAGAGACTTACCAAGACCAATTTCAGGGAGTATTTACTGAACACAAGATGGAAATCCATTAATGTTGCTTTTGATTATCTGCTATAAAATCTAATGATGTTTCTTTTGGGGGAAAAGTTGAAACTACCAAAGTCCAAACAATAGATTCACCCAAATAATCTGTCTTGGTGTCCAAGCTGTTTCCCGTCCAAAGCCTCCCCCTTCCCCTCCTCTTCCTGATATGGATATATAAAGGGGAAGGGGTGGCAGCTGCAGAGGTGGCTCAGCCGTTAAGAGCAATGGTCACTTTGCCAAAAGATCCAAGTTAGATTCCTAGCACCCACGTGGTGTAAGTCCAGGCCTCTTCTGGCTTCCGTAGACACCAGACATTCATGTGGTACATGGATATACATGCAGGCAAAAAAACACCCCTACATATAAGATAATGAGAAATTGAAAAATAATAAAAATTGAAAAAAATAAAAAATGACAAACAACAACAGGATTTCATTGTCTAATGCAGACTGGCCTTGAATTTACCATCTCCCTGCCTTGGCTGAGATCATAAGTATGTATCAAAGGAAAGGCTTAACCTCCCACCCCAGTACTGAGGATTGAACCAATGACCTCATACACACTAGGTTAGCCCTCTATACAGAGCTATATCCCCAGCCCCAAAGGATATATCTTTGTGTATATATATATATATAATTTATATATATATATAAATATATATATAATTTATTATTAGTCTGTGGGTATGCTTATGGCTGTGGATGTGGATGTGCCTTAGTGCAGACATGGAGGCAGAGGACAGTGTCCAGGAGTCTGCTCTTTCCACTGGGGGTCCAGGGATCAAACTCAGGTGGGGAGGTTTGCATGGCAGGTGTTTTTACCTGCTGAGCTGTCTTGCTGGTCCAGCGATTTTGTTTATTTTTTCTTGTGTTTTGCTTCGTTTTAGTGGTATTGGAGATTGAACCCAGGATTTCACACATGCAGAGCAAGTGGACTCCCATTCCAGCTCCAGGTTTACTTTTTCCATGAAGTATGTCTTAGATGCATCAGTACATCACAAGTCCACATGGTTCCAACATGTACAGCATTACCTGTGATCTCACTAGTCTCAGCATTACCTATGATCTCACTGACCCCAGCATCAGTGTGTTCTCACTGACCCCAGCATTACCTATGATCTCACTGATCCCAGCATTAGTGTGATCTCACTGACCCCAGCATCAGTGTGATCTCACTGACCCCAGCATCAGTGTGATCTCACTGACCCCAGCATCAGTGTGATCTCACTGACCCCAGCATCAGTGTGATCTCACTGACCCCAGCATTATCTGTGATCTCACTGATCTCACTGACCCCAGCATTAGTGTGTTCTCACTGACCCCAGCATTACCTGTGTTCTCAATGACCCTAGCATTAGTGTGATCTCACTGACCCCAGCATCAGTGTGATCTCACTGACCCCAGCATCAGTGTGTTCTCACTGACCCCAGCATCAGTGTGATCTCACTGACCCCAGCATCAGTGTGATCTCACTGACCCCAGCATCAGTGTGATCTCACTGACCCCAGCATCAGTGTGATCTCACTGACCCCAGCATCAGTGTGATCTCACTGACCCCAGCATCAGTGTGATCTCACTGACCCCAGCATTACCTTTGATCTCACTGACCTGTGTTCTCACTGACTCATTCTAACTTTTTTTTTTTAACCCAGTGTTTCCTGAACAGATATTGGGAGTCTACCTTTCTTTCATTGGTCCCTTCTGATTTTGGTTGTTTCCTCACTGAGAACAGGACACAATTCAAGGACTCCCTATCTATGAGTCTCAGGATATAGAGTCCCCTTAGTTCTGTTTCCACTCACAAAGTGAGAAGAATAACAAGTTCTTCCTGATGCTCGTGACTTTCTGTTTCACTCTGACAGTCATTGGCTGGTGTGTGTGTCTTGGTTCCAGAATGCTGCAGCAGCCATACAGCCTCCTACCGCCAACATCACCTGCTATTCACGTGAACTTCAGGACACTTAATTTACATACCTAGGTTATTTGATTGGAGAAGTCAAATTAGGAGTAAGTGGGAAAGAAATGATGGGTATGCTTACGCATTCTACAGATGACTAATTATTGATAAAAATGTCTGACTTACCTGTACAAAGAAGTCATAGTACAAGAAACATTTTTTTTCATGACCCAAACAAATAAAAGGCACGATAAAAGAATTAATTACAATTTCCAAAATAACATCTTTGTTCTCCTCGGAAATGTGAACACGTAGTATGAAATTTTATGCCCATTGACGAAGAGCCAAAGGCAAAAGTTATTTTAAATATGAACACTACATAGGGTAAGCATGTCAAAATATCACCCTGGTTGTATTTCTCCACAGCCAGTAAATCAAACAAATGTCACTGTCCTTCTGAGTTGTGACTGTTGATCTCTTAGGGTGTCTCGTTATTTCCCCTTGTAGATATTCTTTATTTTATTACAAAAATAAACCTCCAGTGAAGAAGAAGACATTTAAGATCAACCTACACAGCCAGAACAAAATAAAGAAATAGAAAACGCCAACCTTTATTCCACTTTGAACAAGTTTGTGAATGTCCAAGTAAGGCTCCTTGCAAACGTCTCCTTCTGGGGTTAGAATCTTCACATACCCTTCCTTCTCTAGAATGAAGAGGCGATGGGAGCCATCCCCACTGTGCACAGCACCCACAGGCTGCCGCAGCCCACTCACCACCTCCTGGACACAGAAGCAGTTGTGTTTGTGTTTTCTAAACAAACCAGAGAACGCCAGTCAGTTCTCCTGACGGAGGTGCAAAGGATGCACACAGCACAGTTCCCCAAACGTACTCAGTTCCTCCAAGAACCAATGGTCTTGAAAACCAGGAAGGGCTGCTCACACGGGCGGCCTCTAATGGGATTCTTTTTGTTAATCTGTATCATCTTTTCAATGAAAAATAGCAAGATATCCTTTTCTCAGAAAGTAAAAGTGAGACCGCATATGGTTTATTCTGGAATGTCACTCGCTCATTATCTCATCTTTCAGTGACTATAATTAAAATTTGCTTTTACTCACAATAATGAGCCTTTATGAGAAGGCATTTAAGGAGAAAGTTCTAAGATCCATTTATATAAAGAAAAACTGATTTGCTAATAATAAATGTGCTGAATATTTCCATGGTGCCATAAAGCTAACAACAATCATAAAATTCAAGTTGAACACTGTGCCCATAAAATTCCCATGAGTCATGGAGAAGCCAAGCTCATAACATAGGATTAGGAGTCTGAGTATTCAGTGCATTTAAGCTGATTTTAGAGGGACAAACCCCTGAGAGGAAAAAGAAGTTAATGCGTGTGGAGTCTATGGCTCCCGAGCACAAGCATGGAGAGGTGTGTCCTGTCCAAATCACAGATTTGTTCCTTTTTTTTTTTTTTTTAAAGAATAAAGAGAATTAAGAGAGACAGAGGGGTGGGGGTGGGGGGAAGAGCGTCGAACCGTATGGACCTGCTTAGCTCTTCCACCTTCTCGTACTCTTCCATCTGGTCCAAGTAGTTAGACGCCGGCCCTCTGACTTGCTTTCTTGGGAAATCTGGGAAGCACAGGCCGCCATCTTTTCTCGAATAGTAAAAGCAAAACTCATCAGCAGTTGTTTGAAGAAGACCTTTAAACAGACATGGGGAAAGACTCATTAGAACCACGAAGTGTGCTAGCAAACCAGCCCATTTGGGCATCTGGCCAAAGAGGAATTTTGGAAAGTATATGAATATTCACAGAGGAAAACCATACTACAACAATATGAAAAGGCATGGGGGAGGGAGTGGATTCCCTTTTCTTCTTTAAATACATTTAAGAATTCCAATAAAAGTGTAATCGTATGCTGAGTACTTATAAAAGATTTACTTATCCGTTCGTATGATGTGTACGTGTGTTCCTTCAAGAGTTTACATGCGCAGTATGTGCAGGAGTCTGAGGCAGCCAGAAGCACATCAGATCCCCTGGAACTGGAGTACAGACAGTTGTGAGATGCCAATGTGGGTGCTGGGAACTGAACCCAGACCCTCTGAACAAGCAGCAAGGGACCTTCACCACTGAGCCATCTCCAGCCCTGTGCTTACTACTTAAAGGTTATATGAAACACACGTTATAAAACTCAGGGCTAATCTCACTGTATTGACTCTTGTCAAGCTGCCTCACTAATCACAGGTTGTATTTATGAGCTTACCTCATCACTAATTAGTCTAATTTTCCTACAGTACTAAATACTTTCCTAAAAAGAACACGTGACAACTAGAAAAGCCATAGTCTTGCCAGCTGTCTTAATGCAATGCATTAATGGAGATAACAAATATCTCCATATAAAATTAATGACCCATTGTACAATCTTTAAACAAGGAATTGATGCTAAGAGGAAGCCTCTTATTTCAAATACTTTGAAGCTTTTTTTCTACACTTTTTTCTCTAGGGGACAATATATTTAAATGATCCTCTATCTTCTTAAGAAGAAAAACTGACACATCCCTGTACCAAAACAAAATTCCATGATGGATTTACTGAACAGGTGATAAAATAAAGATCATTTTTCTTCTCTTTCATGTTAAAATTGTTGGTACGTGTGTGTATATGTGTAAGTGAATATGTGTGTGTGTGTGTGTGTGTGTGTGTGTGTTCCTGTGCCCATGTGTGTACACACAGATGCAAGTGTGGAGATCAGAAGCCAACACGTGCTGTTTTCTTCCTCAGTGTGTGAGGCAAGGTCTCTTGTTGATGTGACGCTCACTGATTCTGTGATACTGGCTGGCCAGTGAGCCCCAAGGAGCCTCCTCTTCCAGTCTCCCCACCACTGGGGTCACAGGCCCACTCCTCTGTGCCCAGCTTTTTGCATGGGTTCTGGGCATAAAACTCAGGTCCTTACGCTTGTACAGCAAACCCTTCACTGACTGAGCAGTTCCCCGGTCCCACACAGACTTTTTGAAAGTGCAGCTCTCCTTGAATCTGAAATTAAAAGCTTTAGACTGGAGGAAAACTATAGAAACATTTGAAATCTATAGTCTGAGGTAGTAAGATGCTCATTTTATTGTGCATGTCAATAAGACTGCTTCTGCATTCTGAAGACTTCTGCTTTCCAAGTATGTTTTTATCAGGCTCTGGGCAAAGGATAGAACTGCTGGAGTATTTGTCCAGCCACTCCAAGTCCAGGCTTGATTTTCACACCGCAAACAAACAAGAAACAAGCCCTACTTGATCTGTTTTGATCAGAGTCACCTCAGGAGAGAGCATTTGCTTACCCAGACGGAAGGATGCCTCTCACCTCCTGTCTTCACTGGAGTAAAGTTCTGGTTTTTATATAACAAATTGGATTTTTCATTCTGCCTACTAGTCTTGGGATAAAAGTATCAGGTAACTTAGTCGGAGTTTGGAAATTATATTATATATTCAGGTTTTGCAAGAGTTTCTAAGAACAAGATTTGGAGCTCAGCCAAGCGAGGCTTATCGATGGAGTTTGCAAGACACTCAAAGCTCATTTCTAGTGAGCTTGGCCTGGGTCAGCACAAACCTCAAAACAAACCACCCTGAGAGTGTAAGAGTCCCACATGATAAAGCTTGGGATACATTTTGACCTCACTTTTGGGTGAAATGTCTTACCCTTAAATTGCTGACAGAGACTCTTCAAGAGCAATTTCTGTCTAGGATGTTGGGAAATGTATTAAGTTGGGGAAGAAGGCCAGGAAAAATGTGTGCCCTCAGGAGTGTGTGTACACAGGGAAGCAGGGTACTGTATGTGCTCACAGAAGCATGTGTACACAGATATGCAGGGTATTGTATGTGCCCTCAGGAGCATGTGTACAAAAGTATGCAGGGTACTATGTGTACCCTCAGGAGTGTGTGCACATAGGTATGCAAGGTGCTGTGTGTGCCTTCAGGGGGGATATACACATAGGGGTACAGGGTACAGTTGTGTGCCCTCAGGGGGGTGTGCACACAGAGGTACAGGGTACTGTGTGTGCTCTCAGGGGGGATATACACACAAGGGTACAGGGTACTGTGTGTGCCCTCAGGGGGGTGTGCACACAGGGGTACAGGGTACTGTGTGTGCCCTCAGGGGGGGGTGTGCACACAGGGGTACAGGGTACTGTGTGTGCCCTCAGCGGGGTGTGCACACAGAGGTACAGGTTACTGTGTGTGCCCTCAGGGGGGGTGTACACACAGGGGCACAGGGTACTGTATGTGCCCTCAGGGGTGCTGTGCACACAGGGGTGTAGGGCATGAGAAAGGAGGCATGACAGTCAGGGGATCCTCCTTAAGAGGGGCAATAAGGAGATTTTCTTCCTTTGAAAATCTGCCAGCATCAAACACAGAAAGGGACATAGGGTGACTCCTCTTTGGAAATTCACTACAAAAGATAACCTTTTTCTCCTCATTCTTCAATGGCGAAGCACACAGCTGAAAACTGGAAGTGCTAAAAACAAGTCATTTGAGCAAAAACAAGTATAAGAAAACTCAAGTTTGCTTTAAAAGCAACTGGCATATCTGCAAACCAGGACCATCTCTAAAGCGAATTAATGAATGGAACTGTGGCTGGTTTCACTTCTAAGAGCACTGTAAGCTGAGGATAAATAGGAAGTGAGAACTCATTTTCAAATAGAATATCTTAACTTTAAGATATAACGTATCTTCATAAGCTTTGTGTATCCAGATGTACTGACTCTTCATCAAACACACACCTTTTATTTCTAAGAATTCACTGGAGAGCCTTTTACTAGAGGTATGTGTTTACCCCAGCATGGATCACCATGCTATGCTCAGGTCTACAAATGCAGAGTATTTTTGCCCCTGCTATATTTGTAAAACTCTTGATTATTTATCAAGTATTCAGGTCTGTAGCCATTTTCCAAGATAGTGAATCCAGGCCTGATGGATATTGACTTGGAAAATAAATACCCCCCACAAAATGTATTGTGTTCCAGCTTTATTTCTCACAATGTATTCTAGAGAAGTTGTATTTACCCCCATGTTCATCCATCATGATACTGAAAAGAGGAAGAACTTCTGAGTCCCTGGAAAGAAGGCTTTCCATGTATCAATCCTATATCTCTAGCTTTTCCACCCGGGGACTAATAAGACACATGTGTTAGGTATGTGATGGAGTCAGGGCTGGAGAAACTCAGTGGACTCAAACCCTTGACCTTGGCCTCATTAGCCACAGGATTAAACCAATTGAACTAATTGGGTGCAGACCTTTCCCACAACTGGAACCTACTGCTGGGACATGACTGTCTAGAAGTGATAAAAATCATTACGATAATAGGTACAAAGTATAAAGCAATGCCAATGGACGTCTTTATGTGCCTTTCTCAGAGTGTATTATACCAGCTTTAATGAACACAAAGTATCTCCTCTGCTCAGTCAAACCAAAGGAAAAGACCCATAAGGGTAAGCAACTGGAGCAGGGAGAAATTTTAGGAAATTATCTTTCTCAAAAAGTCCACAAGTGGAGAACATTTTGATTAATAGTGAGAGTATACTCAATTTTACTGCTTTTGAATCTCTTTTCTAATAGGTAGAACCTGATCGTTTCTGAATTTAAATTGTAGAAATGAGTTATCTTTCAGCGTCCAAGAATGCTCTGAAGTGGTCATGCTTTCTGAAAACCAAGACGATGATGTACTTTTTTTTCCGTGTTTTGAGCAGTATAGGACAAGGGAAGGGATTTCTGAAATCGCTTTCTTTCCCATTCAGAGTTTTCCTTCTTTTTATAAAACACATTCCTCAAGCTTGCTTCCTTCCAGGATTTTGGTTTATAGAGAGAAAAGGGCACTGGTAGGAGCAGCTGAGATAACCTTGACCAAGTTTCTGGATGAAACGGAATCTCAAAGTATCTGTTTCCCATAGGTTTGAATTTCTGAGAAGAGTAAAGCATAAAACAGACTTAAGGTGAAATGATTACACAGTTGTTCTTGCAATCATTTCTAAAGCCCCAGTGCCCTAGAAGTCCACACACTTCTGTGCTGGGGGCAAGGCTGATGGGCAGACTCCTGCATTGTCCATCACACTTTAGGAAAAGGTGGCCCACCTTCTGGGGCTCTAGCTGGCTAATAAATCAATGAACATAAATGCCACAAAGAGTGTGCTATTACAAGTATTTAAAATGATTATCAGCATGTGACCCAGGGAGGGCTGTCCCTTCGCTTGTTGCTAAAGTCTCCCTGGGTCTGTAGGCAGCATCCCGCCTGCCCTTTCCACCTCAGGAGTGGAGCTTTCATGTGGTTATCTTTCCAGGCAGCCTGGGTGGCCACGAAGAGCACTTGACATCTTGATGCACTTCAGCAGTTTTACATATACACAAACTTTGTAGAAAAATAAATTTGTCATTTGTCACCACATATGCTGATCTGGGAGGTGATGTGCTTGCCGTTCGGGCTCTGAGCTGTTTGCTGGGCCTTTTCAGTTGATCTTGTAGCCTTGTTTTGTTATTTTGGATGCTAAAATAGCTTCGGAGATCTAAAGCCCACTGTGGAGGAGTCTGTGAACCTGGCATATTGCATTTTCTGTGAAGTGATAAAGTAACGGAAGAAGCTAAGTGCTGGGATCACTTTCTGCTAAGGGTTGTAAAGGCAGAAGTCTGCAGCTAACCCCCATGCTCTCTGTTATTGGTCTCTGTGGGCCACTGAGGCTACTGGGAGCTGCTCCACTTTGCACTGAGGAATGTGATAAAGGGGAAAAAACATCTAGTTTAAGAAAAGTCAGAAACATGGCTATAGTTTATAAAAACAATAATATTTTCACATCCAAATGGTTTAGGTACGCGTCACGCTACACGCAAAGGGAGCAAGCAAACCTGAAGTGTTTATAATTTAGAAGAAAGTTCTAGTAAATTTTTTCTCTGCATTTTTGTGGGTCAAAAAAAATCTAAGATGTATATAGCACTTTCAAAGAATTATCTGAGCCACATCCTACTGTACTTAAGGCTTGCCTCTTTCTTAAATACCATTTAGTTTTAGAAATGGTTCACAGTAGTGATTTGTGTGTGAACTTGAACTAACTAAAAATAATCTGTCTTGTTAAATTATTTTCTTCCTCTACATTTATTCTTCTAATTAAAATGACAAATACTCAATTTATAAATGTGTGTGTGTGTGTGTGTGTGTGTGTGCGCGTGCGCACGCGCGCGCAGGTGCATGCACAAACGTAATGGCCAGAGGTTGACACTAGGTATCTTCCTCATCATTGTCCCCTTCAGTGAGCCACAGAGACATTGATTCTGAGTCTAGCTCCCAGGATCAGCCTGTCTCTGAGATCCCTGCCCTAGGTTAAACATGTGCATGATTATGCCTATCTTTTTAAAATTTTTTCCATGTGGGTGTTGGGAATCTGAACTCAGGTCTTTATGATTGTGTGGCAGGTACTTTAGCAATGGAGCTCTCCTTTCCCCTCCCCAGGTTATAAACTTTTGATGATGCTCACGTTGAGTTCTCTGTGTTTATTAGGGTCTGAAACGTGATGGTGACCAGGTGTCCTTGGGACACCTCCTGAGGAGGACTATCCACAGCCACTGTCATCTTCTCTTTATATAGCTTTGGTTAAAGCAGGAGAGTTTCTCCGGGCTCAGTTTTTCTCCTCTGTCCAGGACTTCACTGGTCTATCCATCTCATGCTGTTTCTAAGGTACCAATTAGTCATTTTATATGAAAATGCTTGGTTAGATGTTACTTTGGGGAATTCTTAGTCACACTTTATCTAAAGAAGTATCTTAAAAGTCAGTGGGCATCCTCTTATCCCATATCTGCTATGTTTTAGAAGTAATGGCCTTGATATTGATTCTGGTAGGTTAAAAAAAAAAAAGATTCCAACAAGAAACATCTATTGGTGCCAGGGTATAATTCAGAGGGAGACAAAGAAAAGGAGGTTTTGCTGATAATAACTCAGCATGTAAAAGTTATACTGATAACCCAAAGTGCAAAAAGTTTACCACTTGTATTAGTATCTTAACAAGAAACATAAGCCATTAGAATAAAGTTAGTGTACCATTTGTCAGCTGAAATTGTAATACTATTCCACAGCAATTAAAAGATAAGACTTTTGAAAAGTTAACTATGAAGTAAAATAGGAAGGAGAAACACAATTTACAAGTCTCGTACACAAGCCTTTAAGAACAGTTATCTTAAGGATGCTTGGCAATGTTTTGTCTTATGCACTTTTTTTCTTTTACCTGGAATATGGCCCCGACAAGTATAAAAGAATTCTTTGCAGTAGTCCTTGCAGAGGAGTGGAAGTACTAGATCTCCATCCAGGACATCTCTCTCAGGTGAGTAGAACAGGCTCTGGGAGTGTGGCGAGCAAGGAGCACATTTGATCTCCTCCAGTAATTTGCCACATTCTGTGTTGTTGGTGGCAGAAAAGATCTGAAAGCCACAAATCAGAGAGACGTCTTGTTAGCCATGAGGAAAGCGGGCTTTGTCAGTTTTCTTCCTCCCTTTTCAATCATGTGGGTAGAAAAGTCTAAGTCAGAAAAAAAAGGGCGATGTCACAATATAGAGTCTTTCAAAAGAACACATGCTATCTTTAGGCCAGGGTGGGAAGACAGAGGTCAGAAGGGAGCACACGGAAGCACTTCTTGCCTTTGCAAATCCAAGTGTGTGACTCTGTCCTTCTGCTGTTAAAATTGAGATGTTTATAGACTGTCAAATGTTTGATTCACTTACTCTGCCCCAGAGCATATATTGAATCATATTTACCTTAAAAATTCTGCACTTTTATCCAACTGTGTCCAGAGTGTAATTTAAAAACATGGCTTATTTGTGTCATGGGAAAAAAATAATCCATGTAATTCCTTAAAGCCCCTAACATGATTTCAAAACTGTACTTAAATAGCATTTTGGTGAATTTCTACTTGTTCCCAATCTGCAAATGGTACCACGCAAGTTTCTACACTGCCTTTCGTGTTCTATAAAAATACCCAAAACTGAACCAAATGGGCTTAAGACCCATTTTTAATATTCATTATATCTTAGCCAGGAAAAACTTTCTAGCTAGTTCCTTAGGTGTTTTATATGCATGAATAAACACAGAGTTCAATGAAAGTGCTTTTGTATAGTGGGTAGTGAATTTTAATAAAAAGAATACTTTTATTATTATTATTCTTACAATGGAATGTCCTTTATTTCAGTAAGATTGATTCTGGAGGACTTGATGATTCCTTGAAGTTAATTATGTGTAGGTAGAATAGATTTTAGTATCAGTATTCACTTAGAAACCTGACTTGAGGAGCCCTTCAAAAAGTATAGGGGACAGCCTAATATCTGGGAAATAAAATTTATGCTATCTAAATCAACCACTGATTCCCCTCCCCCACACACTACAAAATGCTATAACATGTATGAATTTTATGCTGTTTCCATCTAGGCGTCTACTTAAGTATTTCTCTAGAATAATGCATTCAAATTAAAAGTTGAAACTTTAGAAAATTGTTTAGTTCTTTAAAACAAATATTTCTTTTACAAGTTGAGCTAATTGGAGGAAATAATCTAGCTTCTGTTTTTCTGAATTATAATATCACAGGGTCATAAAAGTCGTCGATCTAAAGGACAAGATCACCTAAAAGCAAATTGCATGGAGTGTTCTACCGTCTAAAGAGGCTACTCTAGTTCAGAAAGAAGGGTTTGTATATTAGAACTACTTAGAGTATTCAGAAGTTATTAATCATAGTTGCATTTACATTTTAATTTTTATCAGTTTGTTTAAGTGACAATTGCTTAAATGGTCCAAGTTTTGTAAAAGAAAACATACAGCAGACACTTAGGATCTGCATTCCAAGAATGTTTTCAATGTCTTTTATTGTCCAGCCTGGAGACCTCACCAGATCTATTCAATATGAATAGTGTTCAGCTTGGTTCTGTTTATTTCACGTACAGCAATCCTCCAAGAACTAAACAACTGCAGGGACCTGAAGCCAACTCTTCTGCTGCCTGAAAACTGGGCTGTAATTACCTTTGCTTTTATAGAGACTATTTGTGCTTCTATTTTTTTTTTAATAGCTGACACAGAATGATCCCATGCTCTCTCCCAGCTGCTCTTCAGGAAGAGCTTGCTTTTAGTGCCTACAGAATTTTGTCTTTTACAATTTTTGGAATATGTCCTGTCCACAAGATCCTTCATCAAAAGTTTCACAAATAGGATTCAATAAATTATCTGAAATCAAGTAGAATATTTTTCTTGTTAAGGTTTGACGCTGTTCCGGCCCAGCAGGATGGTAACATTTTACTCTGTGTGAGGTCTGCAGTATAAACACCTATTTGAAGATAGATAGAGCCATCATTCTGGCTTTGGTTTCAATGAACCGATAGTCTTACTGAAGTCAATTAAATTGACTCAACCCAAGCAACAACATTGGTTTAGGCAGATGAGTACTGGTGTGTGTTGGGGAGGGTGATACCCCCGTCTTTTCTTTCTTTCTCCCCTCCATCATGTCTATGTCAGGCACACAGGTTCTTAACTTAATGCCTCACATTGCCATGAATCTTAAGACGAAATTTAAGTTAATTTCCTGTTTCAATTTTTAAAAGCCAAATACAAAGTCATCAAGTTATAGTGGTTTAGCTAAATATACTTTGGAAATCATGTAAAACTTGCAAACATGATTCCAGTCAGCCTGGGAAGGACTGAAGCTGTGGCTCACTCGTCTGTAACATTTGGCAGCTCATCCTTAAATCTTCATTCACGTGAAAGTGAAAGCTAGGAAGAAAGGTAAGTGCTGGGATTCAGAAGAAAGCCACAGCCACAGCTTATCAACGGAGGGGGCGGGGACGCCCTAGATTTCTCTTTATTTATCACATAACTAAACACAGAGGGTAAAAAGGCACCCACATGGGATCCATGAAGGGATAAAAGTAGAAAACACATGACAGTATATTAAGATGTCACCTTAAGATCACTTGGTCCACAGCAAAGCTATTTCTAAAAAATCATATGTCTACAAGACTGTTCAGCTGTAGGGCAGAACACACGCGCCTCTGGACTATAGTGCTGGATTATGTCATTAAAGAGTTCAGTTTCAATTGTAGCCTAATATGTAAATAGATCATTGTACTGAGGCAGCTGTTAAAGGGACCCCAGGATGAGTTATTTGTTTAGTTGGATGTGCTCAACAATAGCCTTTGTCCCCGCAAGAGCCAGAGCAAACAAATGATTGTAAAAGGGCACACTTGAAAACAATTACTTTTCACCCATTCCTTGACAGCTTTGGCTGTGAAACCACCAAGGCAGAGAGAGAGAGAGAGAGAGAGAGAGAGAGAGAGAGAGAGAGAGAGAGAGAGAGAGAGAGAGACTGTGCCTCTGTGACTACAAGTTAAATTTAAGAAGTGGGGTATTTGAGTGGGTTGTAGATTCAATTTGGCTAAGGAGAATTAGATCCTTTTAGCATGCTATATTTAGGATCTGCAGCAATTTTTCTAAGACAACATAACCTACTAAATTTTGGCATCATTTATGTCTCATCATAGTTAAAAATCTCATTATATTACAATAACATTATTAAAACTTAGAAGAAACTCAAGCATAAGAACATAGTATGGAGTCTACAGAATTGAACTAAATTTTAGTTCACTAAAGAAAGTTCATTAACTTAGCAACTGGCTTTAACTGCTTGGCTGAGCAAGCTTAGTCTACTGATTTTTTTTCTCACTATCTGTCTTTGAAATTTCTTCCCTGAGGAAAAGCTACTGTAGTACTTTTCTTGAAAAGTTGCAGAAATGCAAAAATCTTTTCTGGGATTTTTTTTGTAAACAACAACAACAAACGACTCTTGCAAATAGCCATCATCTCTCTTTCATACACGTTTATGAAATAATACCTAATACATGTAATCATCTAGGAAGGCTTGTGAGGGAAAGAGAAATGCTTAGGGTTAGTATAAAATAACATGCTTTTAAAACTATTCAAATTTGAGAACATAGGTCAAGAATTCACGAGCATGGCTGCAACAAGTCTCTTGCCTTGAACATTTTGGTATTGTTTGCTTATAAACCACTTGCAACAGAGCCTCAGAGCCTGCAGCACCCAACTTGATTCACAGGCATTTCCCAAAGGAATCGGAATTTGTTGAAGACTGGAAGAACTTAGACAGGATTGTGCACAGCTAACATGGCAGACCTTTCCTAAAGAATTACTTTCTTTAAGTTTTTTCCTAATGTATCTTCTCTTGAGGATTATAAGCCCTCTAAGTCTGCCCTTCTTCCCTTCCCCACTGCAGTTAGTAAGAACAAAGTTTGCATTCCACATGTTTCTGGAAGAGGTCAGTACTGCAGGGGTCTCTGGATCCTTGTTATATTCACAGCATACACTACACACAGGGGCACTTCATGGTGAGTAAATATTTCTACACCTTTCTCTGAGTTTCCCCTTGGGGATGGGGGTGGGGACTCCTGGGGAAGCCTTTAAGATGCTCTGACTGAGCTGTTTCTGTAGCTTCATTCAATTAGGAGGCTGGGGCTTAATGACATTGTTGTGAATAAAACGCTGGAATATCTGTTGCCCGCATCTCAGACTACCGCTGCATATGGTAAGAATAAAGAGTGAGCTGCAGCTGAAACCCACAGCAAGACAGCTCTCACTCATCTGGGAATAGAACGAGCTGGACAAACGCTCCCTCAAAAGGCACGAACATTTGGACAGAGCTGGGGACTGAAAGAGAATGATGTTCTCTAGTTTCACCCATTAGTGAACCAACTAACAAATACAATGGTGGTGTTGTTATTCTTTGGCCATAAGCAACAGGACGCTGTGTGTGGGCAGCAGTTTAGTGGGGAGGAGGATAAGTCGACCCCTTTTTGTCCTATTGATTTTTTTCCTATTTGCATGACTTGAGCAAATTAAATGATGCAATATGGCTTTTTGTTACAAAACAAAGTGAGAGGTACCACCCAGACACATATGTTGATTCGCAGGAGCTGTTTACATGATAATAGGGTGAAATCTACCGTGAACTGAGCATAAAAATTAGATTCAGCCTGGGCATTTTTTTTTTAATGCCTGGGCCAGCAAGAGTGGAGCACAAGTCTTCCGAGTCTCTCAGACCTTGACAACTGCAGGGCTGTAACAGAGGAATTCTTAATTAAACCTAAAATGGGCAAAGACAGGGGGAGCAGAGACACCTGATTGTCTATCCCCCGTGAAGTGATTGTTAATGACAGGATCCCACAGACGGCACACAGCACTGCATCCCCAGGAAAAAATCTCATGCAGAATCAAGACCAACGACGACTTGCACCGGGCAGACACTTCTTGGCTAAACTAATCAACGCATGGGAAGTGCATATGTCATCACTCATAAAAATGAGTTTCTAGAGAAGATCCTCCTAGACAACGCTGTCCCGGCGAAAACCTGGATTTATAACGTTACAAGACAGAGAAACCATTGAGTAGGAGACTCCAGCCAAATCTCCAAGTTCTTAACGTACCAGGAGTTCCTTTCGCTGGTTTAACCATTGTCATGCAAGCTAGACCCCTCAGCCTGGGCTTGGGATCATAAACCAACAGTGCCTCGATAGCCTTTAGAATCCAATCCACTCACTAGTTAGAGCACGTGGAGAAACGGAGCAAATCTTTTCTACCCCAGAAAAATAAACCGGAAACCACAGCTACCCTAATTTACAGTTCTACCTCACCGAGTGCTCGATTTGATCCAAAATATACTGTTAATCCCGATTTTTAAAAAATATTTACCCAGCCCAGGGCGCGGGTACCACAGAAACGTCTCTTTAGAGATAGGCAAAGTTTGACCAACATCCACACAACGGACTCCAGGGACGAGAGAGATATCTGCACACCGCTGAGGAACACACACCCCAAACACCTATTCACCTTAGAAAAGTTATAGGAACTATATCGAAATGAGTTTGGTCTCTCTTGCAGCTACCAGCATCCTCAGCCAGCCACATCTGCGAGTGCCTACCTTGTTCTCCAGACGCCCCAACCCAGGGCTGTCACTCTGAAGGCAGCAGGATACTCGTGGGTAGAAGCCACCACACAGGATCTCTCCTCCACTCAGCAGCTCCAGCTGGGACATCATCCGCCTGTCTCTCCTTTTCAGGCGCTTCGGGGGGTTCCCATTCAGGCACCTTCTCCTCCTCGCTCCGCTCCCTTCGCTCCTTTCCCCAAACTTGGCATCTCCTTCAAAGAAGCCCAGAGCCACGGCCAGCAGTAGCAGCTTAAAGGAGAGCATCTTCAGCATCGTCTACCCGGAGCAGCAGTGGCACGGCGCGGGAGGATGGGGGTGGGGGGGCGGCCACTGCCCAGCAGGGGCACTAGGGCGCAGCTCCAGGAGAGTGCTGCGGGGCGGCGGGACGCTCCAGAGGCAGAGGGAGGTGGCAGGGGGGAGACAGATGCAGAGCGACGCAACTTTGCCTTAGGGCAGCCGGAGCAGCGAGATAAAGTGCAGATGACACTGTCCGCAGCCTTGCCAGCGTCAGTTGGGTTAGGGGCTTTCCGCAGCGGCTGGGAAGTGGGAGGAGAAGGAGTTGGAAGAGGAGGAGGAAGGATAGGAGAAGACAGTCATGGAACTTCGCTTGTCCGCTCAATGGGAGTTGTTTAGGTGAGACAGTAGCAGGAACCGAAAGGGCGGCGGCGGCGGCGGCGGCGGCGGCGGCGGCGGGCCGGGCGGAGGCAGGGCCGGCGCTGGGCTCCCGAGGATGCTGAGGTCTCCTCTGCCGGCGGCTGCTGTTTCTCACACAGCCTCTCATGTTTCGCTCCCTCTTTTCTTCTTCTTTTTAACTAGCGCGCGGGGAGGTGCTGCCACCGCGCGCCCCTTGACGTCACCGCTGCTCGCGCGCCCCCGCCCGGGGTGGGGGAGAGGGGAGGGGGCAGCCGGCCCGGGAGCCAGCGCTTGCCCGGACCCAGGGTGGCCTCGGGCTGCGACGGGGCGGGGACGGGGCGGGGGAGAAGGGGGGAGGACAGGGCACGGGGGAGGGGGGAGCCCTCGGAGCCAGCCTCCGGGGCTCGGAACCCAGAGCGCCACCGTGCCGGGGTGGGGGTGGCCCAGCCGCGATGCCCAGCCTGGGCCGAAAGTGCCTCGGGGACGTTGCTGCAGCTCAAGGCGACTGGGCTGAGGTTCCCAGACCCCGTGAGTAAGAAGGGACCACGCGAGGTGAGAAGGGAGGATCTTGCCCTGCCTTCGCCCACGCTGGTCTGGGTTTAGTTACCTAGTCCAGGAAGAGATGGATTCTGTGGCTGGAGCCGGCTCTGGGAGCCTGTCCGTGCCTTTCCCTCTCCCGGAGGAGCAATGACAGACACCTCTGGTCCACAGTGATCCCGGAGATTTCGAGACAAGAGGGGAACCCAGATGCTGCAGTTTTTTGTGTAGGCTGGCTGAGGGGCCACCCACGGGTCCTTGCTGAAGTTTCTGGAGCTTCTGTAGTGGCATCGAGACACGCGCGCATATAGTAAGGTTGGGTATCCCAGAGCAGGCTAAACCGGAGTCCTTCTCCAGGCGATTGTGTGCCAGACTTAGGCAAGACAGCCTCGAGGGGCCACCTGTAACCCTGGGAGACACCTGTAGCTCTGTGTGCATTTGTAAAGTACATGTGCAAGCATACACACACACTCGTGCAATAACTTTCTGGTGTGAGAATACAGAGGAGGAAGAATTCAGTCTCCGATATGAAGTGCAGAAGCACAAGCCCTACTTAGCTCCATATGCACGAATAAAATCACCTTTCCCCTAACTGGGCAAGTTCCGCCTAGAGCGTTTCTAGAAAGATGTCGACATTATCAAGAGCTATGATTTCATGTTTACTGGAGGTCCGCAAGTTGGCACTGGGACAAGCCTCCCAGGAGCTGCACATGAAATGTGCTTTTCGTCTATCTGGGTACTAAACAGTGAAGCTGATTTCCTGGTGGATGGCTTTTGATGAGGAGATAAGGCTGTTTTTCCCATTTTGGCAATAGAGGAATGTTCACCATATTTGGACACAGATTTCACCAGCTCCTGTGAAAGTTGTTGGTGGTTGAGGCTGGTAACTGACTGCTTTGAAAGTGATATTAGTGGCTAGGTGAGCCTTGTCCGTTTCAATCCCTGTATTCTGAATTACATTTTATGTAAGCCCACTGAGAAATTTGGCCTAGCCTCAGCTAAAGCAAATGCCCTGGAACCAAACTTAACCCTTCTAGACACTGTCATGCACTACTGTGTACAGGGACACCGCCATGCACTACTGTGTACAGGGACACCGCCATGCACTACTGTGTATATGTTATTGTAAACACTACTCTAGTTCCCATGTGGTTTATCTAACATTCTTCCCTCTTAGAAGTCTATGACTATAAAATAAATCACACTAAGGATTTTTAAGACTTTAAAAGCTCTCACTTTAGTAGTTCTTGAGATGAGTTCTATCACGATCAAGCCACTGGCATAATTCCATGTAATTTGGATCCCAGAAACCTGTCAATGTGTTTAAGGCTTTATTCCTAAATTTTAGTGTCTTTTCCTAAAATGAAGATCCTTCTAAAGTCACATCTCAGTCATTGAAGCTCCCACTTTTAAGTGATAAATTGATGTTAGTAGTGTTGGGGCAGGCTTTCCTGTGCTGTGTACTCACAGAGTAAGGGCACCTAAAGTAAATTAATACTGAATTTTACAAAATGATGCTTCCATTATAAGCTATGATCCTAAATGTCAAATAGAGACAAGCGTATTTCCTACTTGTCTTTTTGGGATAAATCTCATGTATCTCAGGCTGGCCTTATACTTACAGGATGACTTTGAACTACTGATCCTTCTGCATCCACCTCTATAGTGTTGAGATTACAAACAAGGACCATGGTGCCTGCTTGAGGCAGTGCTCAGAATACAATCCCAGGGCCTCCAGAGAGTAGGACAGAACTAAACCTGACTGGCCAAAAACCAAAACCAAACAAAAACACCCAATAAAATGATTCCTAACGATGTTCTGCAATATTCATAGATTGATGCCTCAGGCATCGTCAGAGAGACCACCTCTGCACATGATGGGAGTAGATGCCGAGACCCACAGCTGATGTTAGGCTAAGAGAGAGCCCAGTTTGGAGATCTGCATTGGGTCCCTCCCCTTGGAGTTCAGGAAACCCTGCAGAAGAGGACGAGGAGGAACTGTAGGAATTAACTAACAGTGCTTGTGGAGGCTCACAGACACCGGAGCAGCAGTTGCAGAGTGGCATGGGGCTGCACTAGGTCCTCTGCATATATGTCATGGTTGTTGGCTTGGTGTTTGGGGGGGACTTCTGACAGCGGGTGTGGGGGTGTGCCTGACTCTTTGCCTGCTCTTGGGACCCTTTTCCTCCTACTGGGCTGCCTTACCCAGCCTTGATATGAGGTTTGGTGCCTGGTCTTGTTGTGTCTCGCTGTGCCCTGTTCAGTTGATGTCTTGGGAGGCCAGCTCTTTTCTGGGAGAAGATAGGGTGTGGGAGTGAATCTGAGGGAGATAAGAGGGGGGAACTGAAAGGAGCAGAGGAAGGGGAAGCTGTGATCAGGATGTATTGTACCAGGAAAAAAATTAAAGTAAAAATAATCCCCGGACTTCATACACGCAAAGCACACACCCTACCCACTGAGCTACATCCCTTCCCTTATTCTGTGTTGACACATGCAACTGGACTTGGTCCGTGCATGATTCATCATGAAAGACAAGTAATCAGGTCCCTTATAGGACACTTGAGCTTATTCTTTGGGTCATTGATATAACTATTTTCTTTTTTAGGGGGACGGTGTTTTTTATTTTTGTTTCATTTTGTTGCTGTTTTTCGAGACAGGGTTTCTCTGTGTAACAGCCCTGGCTGTCCTGGAACTCACTTTGTAGACCAGACTAGCCACAAACTCACAGAGCTCTGCCTGCCTCTGCCTCCCGAGTGCTGGGACTAAAGGTGTGTGCCACCACCACCCGACATGGCACAATTTCTAAATAGTACCTGACTCTTGTTTCACAGGTCGACTAACCTCTGATTATCCCCCAGAGGCCAATTAAAAACTTTACCCACAGAAGATCAGTCATCTAATGTAGTTGGTTGTTTTTACTCTTTGTTCTTTTGGGGGCCCACCACCCAGCTCCCAAATAAATCACAGGGAGGCTTATTCTTTTTTATGAATGTCCGGCCTTAGCTTAGCTTATTTCTAGCCAGCTTTTTTTTAACTTAAATTATCCCGACTACTTTTTGCCTTTGGGCTTTTATCTTTCTCTACTTCTGTGTACCTTTCTTTACTTTTTAAAAAAAAAAATTTACATACCCACCACAGTTTGTTTCCCTTCCCTCCTCTCCCATTCCCCCCCTTTCTACCCACCCCCAATCCATTCCTCAGAAAGGGTAAGGCCTCCCATGGGAGTCAACAAAGCATGGCATATCAAATTGAGGCAGGACCAAGCTCCTCCCCCTCTGCATCAAGGCTGAGGGAGGCATCTCACCATAGGGAATAGGTTCCAAAAAGCCAGCTCATGCCCCAGGGACAGATCCTGGTCCCACTTCTAGGGGCCCCTCAAACAGACCAAGCTACACAACTGTCATCCATATGCAGAGGGCCTATATAATCTCTCCCTCCCTCTCTTCATGTGGACTCCAGGAGCTCCACAAGCTGGCTGTGTAGCTGGGTGGCTGGCCCCTGAAGTTTTCCTCTCCTCCTTTTCTCATTGCTTGATCCTCCTTTCCCCAGATTTCTCCTTCTATTTATTCTCTCTGCCTGCCAGCCCTGTCTATACTTTCTCCTGCCTTGCTATTGGCCATTCGGCTCTTTATCAGACCAATCGGGTGTTTTAGACAGGCAAAGTAACACAGCTTCAAAGAGTCAAACAAATGCAACATAAAAAATGCAATACATCTTTGCATTATTAAACAAACATTCCACAGCATAAATGAATGTAACAGATCTTAAAATAATATTCTATAAAAATATAATTTCGTAGGAATCAAGGATCAATACTAGGGTATTTCCTAAGCTTAAAGCCTCCTTGGAAGTTGCAACAGGGATCAGAGCCATTTGCACACCTGCACAGAGTCAGATGGATCATTTTTGGCCATTACACTTTGTTTAAGAAGTGTGCACATACTGTATTTATTTTCATCCTTGTATTGTTGGTGACCATCAGAAACATTATCATGTGTGAATGAGCTATAAGCACCAGATCCAGGCATTAGACATTTCTCTTTTTGATCACTCCAGCTGAGTCTAATTTGGCCTTACGTATGTTACTATGACCAACTCTCAATAAATGTTACCCTTTGACCACTTGACACTTTTTGAAGGTTTCAAATGAGTTAAAAGATCTTTTCAAATTAAATGACTAACTACAGTGTGACTCCACAGAGAAAGACCACGGATCATTTAACAATTATAGATGGTAATAGTCCAGGTACAGTGACTGGCACAGTGGTAGGGTAGCCAGCTGGATTTATCTATAGTTATTCAAGTTTTCTTGTTAAAGTTAGTACCTGGGCCAGCAAGACGGCTTAGTCGATAAAGACCCTTGCCCCAAGCCTGATAATTTGAGTTTGATCTCTGAGATCTGAATGATGGAAGGAGAGAGCCAACTCCCACAAGTTGTCTTCTGATATTCACACGTGCACTACAGCATTCATTGGTATGTGTATGAGTGTGTGTGTGTGTGTGTGTGTGCTTGTGCGCTTGCACACAAAATGTTTAATCAGTACCTGTATGCCAGACTCTGCTCTGAGCACTGAAGACACGGGTATTTAAAACTCTCCTGGAACTTCCTCTAACTGGGGAGGTAGAAAAGTCGGATTGTACCAGATGTCCACCAGACAGAAAAGAGATCATGGGAAGGAAGTTTACAGCAGTGAACCATGTACACGCAGAGCACAAGGAACAGGAAAGCAAATTGAGTAAAGCAGGCAAGCTTGGTATATCCAAGGACCAACAAAGAGGCTCAGCCCTCAAGAATGGACACTAGTGAATGACAGAAAATGATAAGAATAGGCAACATCATGAGGTAGCCAGGTCCCAGATTGTATAGGACCTTTGAAGTTTCCACTCTTAAACAGATGCCTCTCCCATGGTAGGCAAGCACTCTATCACTGAACTCTATGCCCTGCTCCAGCCAGCAGTCTTTTCGGAAAGAACTTCTGGGTGTTTTCACAGAGTGAATTAAAAATATGGAATAGAGTAAGTGAGTATCAGAGAACTGGACAGCATAAAGGAGACATGGAAGTCAAAGGAACCATGGCCCAAACTGTTAGTGATGAGGAAGCAGGGAAGAGCTGGGAGATGTGGAGACAGAACCTGTCCGCTAGCCAGTGCTGACTCCTCCAAGGTGGTGAAATGGACTAAGAGGATGCTGACAGAAGGATGGAGACTACTCATTTAACTGTGACAAGAAAAATGCCTTTCTTAATGTTTCCATAACCAACGCCACAGACTAGGATCTTAAAACAACAGAAATTCACTGTCTCTGAGTTCTGGGGCTGGAAATCCCTTATTAATCTGATGTCCAGGACTGGTTCCTTTTAACTGCCTGGGCTTTTCTCTAGCTTCTGGTAACTTCTATCACCCTTTTCCCTTATTTGCAGGTAGCGAGCTCTCTGTGTCTGGCTTATGGATGAGTTTGTTTATATCCAAATTTCTTCATCTTATGTGAACATTAGTTATGTTAGTGGCATCCTAATAACCATATATTAATCATCTGTGAAGATGCTACTTCCAAAGTAGGTGAACTACACAGATACTGACAGGGCTTCAGAATTCTTTGGGAGTTGGTGTTTATTTATTTGTTTGTTTGTTTTATATTCTAGCTACTAACTCTCTATAAGATGTATAGCTGATAAATCAATTGATGAATGGACAAGAAAATGTGTTATGTTTACACAATGCAATATTATTGAGCTGCTAAGAAAAAGGAAAGAATGAAATTGGCAGGTAAATGGATGGGGCTGGAAATCACTGTGGTAACCCAGGCACAGAAAGACAAGTGTTGCACATTTGTGTTTTATCTGTAGATGTCAGTTTTGATTTTCAGATATGTGTGTTTCATTTGAAATGCCACAGGGGTCAGGAAAGTATTAAAGGATCAGTGTGTGGGAATCTTCAAGGGAGGGAAGAAAACTCACTGGTATAAAGGGTTAAGGGGATGATGGAATTGGAAGAGTTAAAGTGGGGTTGGAGATGAAGGGGAGGAATTAGATGAGAATACAGGGAGGGACAGACAACACTAGTCATTTGGAAACCTATTATGGTAGAAGCCACCTAAAATATATGCATACACAGCAACAAAAAGAGTTAACTTTTAATGGGGTAACAATGCCCCTACCATAAGCCATAGGCTAGCCAATAAAATCTCAATGTCAGGAACAGGTTACATCTTTTATAGTTATTGGCCAGTGAGATCTCATAGACCCCCCCCCCCAAAGCTTTAAAGTGTATTGATAGTGTTCTTGGTTACCCTCCAAAACGTTACTGTAAGATCCTGTTGCTGACGACATCATACATGTGTATCATAGAACACAGAGGAATCAAGCTGGTACTCATGTGGAAGCTTCAGTCCCTACTGGCTAGCTTTCCTAGATGGAAAATTGCTTTCACACTACTGAGCGGGAAAACCAAGCATCGTTCACTAAGATGTGAACCCTGAGAGCTACAGTAATGACTGACCTGGCAAGACACGCCCACTGGTACAGTAGTGACACAAACATCGGAGGGGTAGCCAACCCCTTTCTGATTGGACGTAAGTTTCGATGCACGAGATAAACCCAGGCCTGGCACCATTATCAGGGTGAGAATCTGTGGCTAGACAGGTCACATAGCTCCTAGAGGAGAAGCTGCTGTTATAACTCTGCTCAAGAGACATGGTGTTAAACTGACGCCTAATGACTTATTGTTATGTCTGTATGTTAAAGCATCTCTTAATCCTCACCAAAGAAGCTTCTGTTTGCAGTAAATGTTGAATAACAGAGACTCACAACTGATAAAGGTGCAAGAAAAAGGAACTATGGAATGTTCATCACCAACTGGGGTGTCTGTATCACAACTCCACCTTCCAAGGCTCAGGGATCATTGCAAAAATATGGGGAAGAAGAACTGTAAGAGAGAGACTACAAGGAAACAGTGTTTCCCAGACACACGAGGTGGTGTGTACATCTAAACTCACGGCAGTTGTGACAGCCTACATGAGACCTGTGGAAGATCAAGCCAGACACAATCCCAGCATGGAGAGGGAGGTGGGCAGGAAGTCCTGCTCTAGCTAAGGAGTTATTGGCAAGTGATAGCTGCTGGGAGAGAGAGGAGAAAGGGGGAAAGGAGAGACTGACCAACTTAATTTTCTTTAAAGCTGACCATCTTAGAGTAGAAGGTCAAACAGCCAAGAATATACAGACAGCATACATTGGACTTGATGGATTTAAAAAAAAGAGGGTACAAAGTTAGGTGAGTAGGGAGGAGTTGAGGAGAGGGTGAATGTGATCAAAACACACTGTGTGACCTCTCCAAGAAATAATAAAAATGAAAAAAAATCCTTTGGAAGAAACAATCCTTTGCATAACACAGGGTCCTGTCACAAGTGCCTGAAGGAGACAGGATCAGTAAACTCAGAGGAGAGGGCTTGTCCTGGTCCTCTTCCTTTGGCCTCTGGCTTTTCAGAAAATTTTATAATTTAGGCATTATTACTGCTGTGGCCACATCCACTGGTTTTGAAATAATATGATTTCTTTTCCATTTCATTCAAAATATGTTCTAACTTCCCCTCCCTGCCCTAGCTACTGCCCAGGCTCTTTGAAAACTAACTGATTTAATTTCCAAATACTTAGAGGTTTTTTTTTTTTTTCTGAAGACTTTTTGTTGTTAGTTCTAACTTGATCTCATTGTAGTCAGAGTATATTCAAGACAAATTGAATTTGCAAATGTTTGAGTTTTTTCCGTGGGCAGGAAAATGTTCTATCTTGGTAAGCATTCTATGTACAGTAGAAGAGAATACGTGTTCTGTTGTGGAGAGGTGTGTAGTCTAAATGCAAGTCAGGCCACTTTGGCAGATGGTATTTAGATCTTCTCTTTCTTATTGATCCGATTTGCTTATCAGTTCTTACTGACGTCATGCTGACACCTAATTTATTGTTTGAAGCTCTGAGCTTGTTTGCATAAATGTTTATGATTTACCTCTTGAATGGACACTTTGGCCTTTATGAAGGTGATCAGAAGTCCTTTATCCCTGGTCAGAATTACTTTTGTTTACCATTGACACGAAGTACTTTTTTCATCCTTTTTCTTTTAACCTGTTTTGTTTACTTACCAAAAACTTTCCGCAAGCTGCGTAGGGTTGGGTTTTACGTATTCTCTCCCCTCCCTGAAATGTGGCAACCTATGACTCTATGACTCTTGGTTAAGATGGCTAGAGCCTTTATATTTAGAGTGATCACCCTAGGTTAGGTGCATGAGATGCAATTTTTTACATCCTACATATCTTCTACATTCTTTGTTTGTTTGTTTATTTGTTTTTCGAGACAGAGTTTCTCTGTGTAGTTTTGGTGCCTGTCCTGGAACTTGCTCTGTAGACCAGGTTGGCCTCGAACTCACAGAGATCTGCCTGGCTCTGCCTTCCGAGTGCTGGGATTAAAGGCATGCGCCACTGCTGCCCGGCTTTCTTCTACATTCTTGAACATGTGAAATACACAACTGCAGCAATGATTGTGGTCTTGTGCACTGAGTCTGCTGTATAAACTAGAGCTCTGGCTCTTCACTGAATTCATTTTTTCCTTATTACAGTTCCTACTACAGTTTATTAGAATGTAAATTGAGGGGCACCTTGGACACCTGTAAGACACCCCTCCTGTCTTCCTTCCCTGCATCTTCTTAATTATATTTGCCCATCTGGAAATGGCTCACTTATTTTACATGGAAACTTCTTTCCCCTTGTTATTTCTCATAGGCTCCCTTTACAGTAGTTTTAAGACATTTAATCCTCTTATGCTTTCTATAGCTGTTACTCTGTTAGTTTAGAACATTCTGACTTTCTGTTTGCAAGTCATTAATTAAGACAGACAGACAGATGTATACACACACACACACACACACACACACACACACACACACTATACCTCTGAGTAGTATAGTATCTAGAGGGAGACCTTTGTTGAGGCCATTAGGTACTGAGCCAGAGTTTTCATGGAAGAGATCAGCTGTTTCCCCAGGAGATCTCGTGCCCGGTCATTGTGACTCACTGCTACTACCCAGCACCTCAAGAATCATGCCACCCCATATCCTTAGGGAGTGATGAATATCAATAACTGAAAGTAAAGATATTACTGAGTATCCATTTTACAGCACCACAAAGTAAAACAAGGCAAAACAAACCATAAGTCCACCCCCCATGTCTGAACCTGTCTAAAAGGAAAGAACGCAAAAACAGACAACTTGCCAACCTAAAACTCTAGACCAGTGAAAAGTACCTCGATAGTGAAGGCAAAATAAAATACATTTTTGCCATTTAAGAGATGAAAATAAGATCATCACCTTCAGACTTTACTACAAGAACTATGGCCACAATCTTCAAAACAGAAAGAAACCATACATCAAGCAGGCATCCAGATGTACCATATTAAAGCATTAACGTTAACTTAATGAAGGATTAATACAACTTAACAAAGTATAGTGGAAAATTACAAAAAATATCTCCCTGAATAAGGGAGAACCAAAGAGCTTTCTCACTTTTTTTCCTCCTAAGGGGACCAGGAAATGGTAGCTGTCTGCATCCTGGAAAGGGCCCTCACCAGAACCCCCAACCTTGCACTTCCAACCCCTGGGACGGCGAGAAACAGAATACTGTTCTTTCAGCTGTTAGGGTGGCTGAAGTAATTAAGACAGATTTCAAACAGTACTTTTATGATGTTGGGTGCTTGGCATTGTATTACCATACACTCAATTATTGTCAGTGTCATTTTTTTTTCAGCTATAAAGTGTAGTTATATCAGTTAAGACTGTTTGGTTCTCTTAAGTATGTTGTTAAGTTTTGCTGGTGAATGCAGAATCATCTGTAATGAAGGATAATTTTCTTTACTACTAAGACAGTTCCATTCCAGATACATTGTTTAAGTTTTCTTTACTTGTGTCGTTTAAACACACACACACACACACACACACACACACACACACACACACACACACACATATATATAAATAACAGGTCTAGTCACCAAGCCTGTGAGTGATTTATGCTGTAGATTATGCTCATTGTAAATAATAAAGCTGATTGGCCAATGGCTGGCCAGGAAGAGATTGACAAGAGCCAGACTAGAATGCTGGGAAGAAAAAGGGCAGAGTTGGGAGTCACCAGCCAGACACAGAGGAAGCAAGATGTGAAGGCAGAACTGAGAAAAGGTACCAAGCCACATGGCTAAACATAGATAAGAATTATGGATTAATTTAAGTTTAAGAGCTAGTTAGTAATAATCCTGAGCTATGAAGCCTCCATTTATAGATTCATTTCAAATAAAAAAAAGTCATTGTTATTTTACGTATATAGATGTTTTGCCTGATCTATGTCTGTGTACCACATGTATGCAGTGCCTGAGGGGGCCAAAAGAGTGTTTCAGGTCTGTTGGAACTCAAGTTATAGCCTATTGTTAGTCATATAAGTGCTGGGAATTGAACATGAGTCCTCTGAAAGAGCAACAGGTTCTATTAACCAATGAGCCATCTCTCTAGCCCAGTATTTATTCTTGTTTATCAAAGAAGATGTAGCTTATTCTGAACATTTTCAGCTTTCCCCATCAAGACTTGCTGAGAGGACACCTGCTCCTGAAACACTCTCTCTGTTGCAAAGCTGTCTCCTGGAGTCAGAACTTTCCTGAGACCATGTGAGGCCCCCAAAGCCCCTTCTGAGCGGCTCCTTCTGTTTCCTTTATGAATATTCTATTACCTCCTTCCCATAGGGAGGGTCCACGACCTGAAGCTCTCACAACCTTTCAAACAGCTCCACTAGCTCAGGACCAAGTGTTCAAACACATAAACCTGTGGGGACACTTCACATTTGAGCCACAACATTCTACCTCTGTCCTCTGGATGTTTATAGCCATCTCACAATGCAAAATATTTTGAAAAGTCCCCAGAGTCTCTAATGATCCCAACAACACTTAAAAGTCCAAAAAGTTCTTTCCAAAAACATGACAAGTTTTTAACTCTGAATCCCTATAAAATCATAAAGCAAATTACATACTTTCAATACACAGTAGTACAGAGTAGAATTCCCATTCCAGAATGGAAAGATGTTGGAAGAACAAGGAGCTAAAACAAGACCAAAATCCAGCAGGGAAAACACATAACTTGAAGCTCCATGTCTTCATGGAGCCCAGGATGGCGGGCTCCTCATGGAATGATCTCAGCTGCAGCAGACTTGGGCAGTCCCACCCTCCAACTCAACTGCCTGCAGCGTGCCGCTTCTTCTTTCCTGGGCCATCTTCACTCTGCGCCTGCGTCTTTCCTCTGCAGCTATTCCACGGTTCTGCCATCTCCAGCATCCTGGATCTCCATTGCAATACAGACTTTTCCAACTTCACAAAAATCTTAGGGCATCTTTGCAAGGAATCTGACCCTGCTATACATTGCCCGATCTAAAAGGCTTTCTCCAACTTTGGTACCAGCCAGCAGGAGCCCCCCACTCTTGTGTCTTTCATGTCTGCAACACCAGTACTGGGAAGACAATACTGCCAACATCTGCGGCCTACGTGAGGTGGAGCCTGGTCCCATAGGCTTAGCTGCATGGGCCTGTGTGCTGGCCCTGTGGGAACACTTGTGTTGCTGTTGGGCAGGGATCATCCTCAGTGGTATTCTCAGTTTAGGCTCTCTTCTTTGGGTGGAGTCTTGCTTTGAGGAGCTTTCCTGTTCTCTCTGTGTGGGGCACCAGGTTTCTCTTTAAGAATCACAGTTGTTTTCATACCTTTCTTTTATACATTCATGTTGTTGTCCTCACCCAAGCATACATTTTCCATAGCTTTCTGCTTCACCTGCTGCTCTCTCTTGCTGTAGACCTCGATGAGAACAGTGAGCAGTAATGACTCAGCTTGATTGTGATCCTGTTTTGAAAATTTTCTTCAACAACTCAACTAGCCCATTACTTATTAATGCAGCCATATTCAGGTTCTCAGAATACAGGCAGAACACAGGCAGCTTCTTTGACAGAAACGTCCTCTGACGTAATCGAGAAGGGAAACCACTCCCATTGGCAGGAGCATGAGGTGGTGGTTCCGATTTATCCACACTTAAGAAGCAGAGTGAACAGGAGCTGGGGTGGGATGCAGCCCTTCAGGCCTGCTCCCAGCAGCCTACTTCCTCCAATGAAGCACCACGTCCTGAAAGTTTCACAACCTACCAAAACAGCATCACTAGCTGGGAGTTAAAATTTAAACACGTGATCCCATGGGGACATATGCCTCATTCAGACCTCATCACAGACTGTATCCTCACAAAGAGATGCTGTGACTTCATCTCTGTCTTCTCCACCTTTGCCCTTCATGATGAGTAGTGATCCTAACCTCATGCCCCATGTTACACCTTTAGCCTTCTGGTTCTGTTCACCCCCAGACCAAACTATTCCTTCTTTCCTTCTCTGCCTCAATCCCAGGAGGCTGACTCTCAGTGTCTTTAATTTTTTATTTTTTTTCTGGTCCTTCAACATCAAGGGTTCCTTCTTTTGTACTAGATGGTCTGTGAATTTATTTAGAATATACAATAAAGAAATCTTTCTGCTTAAAAATATATTTTTGTGCCTCCCTGCTGTATATTCTGACTGTTTGGAGGAGGTCTGCAGCAAACAGCCCCAAATAAAAAGCTGCCCTTTCACTCTCCTTCATATTTCCTTGTCTGTTGTACCTGCATTCTCGAGTGGATGGCTCTGCCCTGGTCCCAGGAGGCATAATTCTCCTTCCTTGTGTGTGGCCCACGCAACTGTTTATTCTGGACGTCCTTGCTACTCTGCCTGAAACTCCACTGGCTTCCCACTGGCTTCCCAGTTTCTGAAACAATGTAGCTCATCCACCCACAAACTCCCCCCCACCTCGTTTCTTTGTTCTGTGCTGACCTCTCCCTCTGAGGATCTGAGGAACAAGAGAAGAGGGACCCATGGGCTCAGTTTGTAATACTGAACTTGTGCTGAACAAAAGTGAGTAAACTTCAATATTCTCCCTTTCTCTACATAAAGAATTTCTTTTTGAGTGCAGATGCTCTTCCACTGGAGTATATACCCATAGCTAAATGGTATATATGTGTATATATATATTTTAGTATTTATAATTAATTTTATTATATAATTTTATATATAAATTTATTTTATTATAAATATAATTTATATAAAACATATAATTTTAGCTAGGAATGTATACTATACTATATTATATATGTTTATACATACATATGTATATATGAATGCTGCTTTCATTTTATTCTTTCACTCGCATAATTCCTTTAAAATTGTGTCTTTCGCCAGGCGGTGGTGGCGCACCCCTTTAATCCCAGCACTCGGGAGGCAGAGGCAGGCGGATCTCTGTGAGTTCGAGGCCAGCCTGGGCTACCGAGTGAGTTCCAGGAAGGGTGCAAAGCTACACAGAGAAACCCTGTCTCGAAAAACCAAAAAAAAAAAAAAAAAAAAAAAAAAAAAAAAAAAAAAAAAATTGTGTCTTTCTTTCAGCAACTCATGTCTCTCGTTTATCTGGGACCTTCTCTTATCCATTTCGTCTCTGTTCAGTTTTACCTGTTTCCACACCTCAGCTTTCTGCCCTGCACTGTTTTCTCTTCTTAGGATGCTGACTGGATGCTTCCACTCCGAAAGCCAGCTAGTCTTTCAAGGGCAGCAGAGACCAAACCACACCTGCTGTCCTCTGCAGCCCTGCTCCTCCACAGACAACGTCAGCTTCCACGAGCAGTAATTCTAGACTTCAGCCCATCGGTCCAGAAACTTAGGAGCTGTCTTCATTTTCTTTATTAAAAAGTGTGTGTGTGTGTGTGTGTGTGTGTGTGTGTAAGGGGGCTGTGTTGCATGCATGTAGTTGTGCACGTGTAGAGGTTAGATGACAACTTTCGGGTATCAGGTCTCTCCTTCCATGACGTGGGTCCTGGTGATCAAACTGGGGTTGGCAGGCTTAGCAATAAAATGCCGTTATGAGCTGAGCCATCTTGTTTGGCTCCTTGATATGAATTTTTGCAAGATTGCTTCATGGTTGGTTCCAATTATATCAGGAAACAAAACATATGAATGTTTCATTTTTTTGCAATGGAAAGATTTTTTAGTGGCTTCGCTGTTATACTAATTCACTCACTGAAAAGAATTCCTTTGAGATTTCATGCAGTGGTTTCAACATCTGTCGATGATCACTGTCTAGGTACATAATTGGGGAATGCTTATACCTATCTATTACATTGTGTTCATGAGTGTGCTCAAGTGTGTACAAATGAACATGTGTGCAGATATGCATGTGTGTGTGTGCCCCAGTGTGTAGACTAGAGGTCAACCTTGAATGCCATTCCTCAGGACAGCTGTCTACTTGGCTCTTTTGAAACAAGTTCCCTCATTATTACCCAGGGCTTGCCAATTAAGCTCGATTAGCTGGCCAGGGAGCTCTGTGTGTTTACCTGTTCCCACCTCCCCAATTCTTGGCTACAAGCCCCTACCACCACTGCCGGCACTTTACATGAGATCTGCAGATCAAATTTCCATCCCTATGCTTACATAGCAGGCACTCTATGGCTCGGGTATCCCCAACCTGGATTATCCTTTCTCAGTAGCTTTAAAACTTCTTACATTCTCCATGCTTTTGATTTTTTTTCTCAATTCTACTCCATTATGTCCATGGCAGCTAAATTAATTTTTGTATATCACAAACCACTTCATGTCACTCCTTTCATTTAAATCTTCAGTGATTTTTTATTCCAAATAAAATTTAAATTCTATAGTAAAATATGAGTATTTATCATCTGCTCCCCACTGACATATCTGTTCCTTGCTCCACATTTATAAGTGTTGCAAATTTTCTGAAATAGAATTCTTACAGTGGAGAAGTTACAAATATTGATTATACATTTATGGGAGCTGAAGAATGAGGTCATTTATTTTTGTGAGCCCAAAGGCTTATTCATTCATGTCTTGAATTTGAAGTACTCCTGGATGACATCCTTGGCCTGACAATCTGTTCCATAGTCCTTACCCACTACACAACTGCAACCAAGCACTTTGCACAGTTTCCCCTCTCAATCAGTTGTTGAGGCCTACCCATTCCCCCAGTGTCTTGTTGTCATCAACCTTAATAGGTTGACTTGATGCTCAGCACAGGGTGCCTCAGCCATCTTGACACCCACAGGCTCATTGCAATGGGGTGCAAGCACACCAAGATGGGCTAGACACATGTCGAAGCCATTGGCAGCTGTGCATGCGCCGCCGTGTGTTATGACATCGTGGATGAGGGTGGTCTTCAGCATCTCTTGTACAGCAGCATCGACATCTGTTACACCTCCAGCAACAATGCCTTCCTCGGCCATGTGGTGGATTATGGCTGAGGTCAAATCTTGAAGGCACCTGATTGTCCACCTCTGCGCAATTCAGTGACAGGGGAAATGTCAGGCCCATTTTTAAAAAAGCAATGATGTACAGACCATAGAGCACTAGAGCATTTAGAGAAAACTTTGACTACATCAGAAATGGAAATGTGGCATGCTTGGGTCAAAGGAAAAGCACACTGATTTCATAAAAAAGGAACCCAGAGAGGAATGCAGGATATGGAGCGAGAATTATTTTAAAATGCATCGTTAATAAATTACCCAAGCCGGGCGGTGGTGGCGTATGCCTTTAATCCCAGCACTCGGGAGGCAGAGCCAGGTGGATCTCTGTGAGTTCGAGGCCAGCCTGGGCTACTAAGTGAGTCCCAGGAAAGGCGCAAAGCTACACAGAGAAACCCTGTCTCGAAAAACCAAAAACCAAATAAATAAATAAAAAAAAAATTTGCCCAAATGGTACATTGATCAGTTGGTTTTGCTGTCTTCAAGCTTCATCCCCATGCCACTTTTTCTTAAAGTTACTGTGTAGATGTGAATGGTTGCAATTTAATTCACATAAACTAATTTTAGTTCTCTAATTGATCAGTTTTTCTTTTATTCCATTTATAGTATATTCATCTGAAAAAGATGTTGCTGCATATACAGTTCCTAGAAGGGCAGCACCTGCTAACAGATGGCACTGCATGAGCATTCCAGAGTTCCTCCGCTGGTACTAAAGAATGAGCCATGATGCAGCTGTGTGTGCCGTGCCCTGCCGTTCCACCACAACCTCCCTGTCCACCTAGCCTTACCTTGTATGAGTTTTTGAGTCTCCAAGGTTCTGCTGATGCTCCTGCTGAACTGACTTGCTGTGCACATTGCCTGGGCTCAGTGTCAGTGAACACTTGACACCATCTGTAAGACTGTGGGCTTCCTGGGGTTGGTGTCTTTTAAACCAGTGTCTTTCAGACTAACTGAAAAGAGGTGGCCTGATTTAGGGGTAGTGACTTAAACTGTGGTTTTCATAGCACATGTGAGAGGTTTCTCTGTAGTAGCGTCAGTTTCCTGTGATACCTGAACTAGCCATGGTGCTGTAATTTGCTAATACATTTCCCTTCATTTGATGCAATTGGAAGGGTAAGCTAATGAGACTAGAGGGTGCATGGAAGTGGCACTTAATTATGAAACAATGAAAAGCAGTCTACATCATGAAATCACCTCACAATCAGAATGATTGAAGCAGAGATGACTCAGTAGTTAGTGATCACATCAATTAAGGGAACTCAATTTTTATCTCAACATATACATATATAGTGTGAGAAAATGTAATTCCTTAACTCTGGAGACAATTACTAAAACATGAAAGACGTGATAAGCCCCCAGAAGGGAGGCCACAGCTGCCAAGTTCACTCCTTTGTGCGCACTCGGTGTTTTGGAAACTAAGCTAGTTTCCTGGCTGTGCCTTATATCAAGACCACCCTGTAGCAAAATTTAATTCCTTAATGGATAGCTACTCATCATTTAGCTAAACATGTAGCTAAACCACTGAAACAAAATATGTAAATGAACATTTAACCTTTGATTGATGAAAACATGCTTCATTTGAGGTTGTTTTTAATTAAATAGTAATGTAAATATATTAGAGTTTATTTATTCAAAACAAGCTACTTTAGTCATGATACAGAAGTAATCATCTACAATCCTAAGTTGTGTATAATTTTGATAATTAGACAATCTAGTAAAACATTTCTTTGAAAATATAAAAGATAAGTGTATTATAAACCTGGTTGAATTCAAATCTAAATATATGATAGAAAACATTTAAACGTCAAAACATCCATCTAAAACATCACCCAGAGATAACTGTCCTGAAGAAGATGTTGTATGACACGAATATTTAGTGTGGCTTCTGTGTGTGCATAATAGCATTTGGTTCTTTAGCCCGGAAGGGTGTAGAGACATTGCTGAAATGCTATTTTGATAAACTAACACAAAAACATAGCATTTAAAATCTTTGGATCAAAGAAATATTCATTAAACTCCAAGCAACAAAATAATCAATCTAATAGCATGTGATAAAGCTAAAGCATTATTTGAATAGTGTAGTTCAAGATCACAGATTCTGCTTTGTTCCACAATTCATGAATTATACATATCCTTTTATTTTTCAAAGTGTATGGCTTACTTATAAAGAAATTCTTCAGGTTTTTTTTTTTTTAAAAAAATGAGCATAAATTTTATGTCCTGCCCCAGGGCATGAAATTCTGCAAACATTTTCATTTATTAATGGTTTCAAACACCTGGGAATTTTGTAGACATTACAGATGTTTTCATATGTGTAAACTTAGAATAAATGTTGAATATAAGGGAAAGCTTTCTAAGTTCCAAATCTATTTGTGTTTCATGAGAGCCGGGGTTCCATTAGAGTCAGCTCTTTGGGGCTTGAGTTTGTTCCCATTCCATAAAGCATGACAAGGGGTAGTGGCTGGGTATGGCTCAGTGGTCCAGCACTTACCTAGGCTGCACAAGGCCTTGGGTTCTGCCTACAGCACGGAAAAAGAACGTTCTTTTCATTTAAAAACTATGAAATATGTATATATTCTCAAACACCAAATAATTCATGAAACACATTTCTATAGTTGCAAGTGTTAATTATATAATACTAGGATTCCATATCCTTTAAAACACAGTTTCTCTTATTATTCAAGAATGAAGAATTATGTTTTTCTTTCTTGCAAGAACATATCTAAAAACTTGTTGAGCCAGCTTTGTTTTCCTGTGAGAAGCAATTCTGCTTTGACCATGGCAGCTGCCTTGTTTGTTGCTCTAAAGGGACAGCTCGGTAGGACTAAGTTCCTAAAGCAGGACAGGTTTACTCTTATCCTACACATGAGGTCAGCCCCAAAGCTGGAGATCCAGCAGAGCCTCAGAGTCTTCGCTCAAGAGTAAGAGAAACATTTCCTGAGAAATGTGTTGATGGAAGGCTGGGGAGGTGGCTCAGTGGGTAAGAGCCCTTGCTATGTAAATGTGAGAGTCTGAGTTTGAATCCCCAGCACCCACATAAAATTCCGGGCACGGTCACATGTACTTCTTAACCCCAGAATCGGGGTGGAGGAAGAGACCGATGGACCCAGGGCCTTGCTGGTTAGTCAGCCTAGCAGAACAGTGAGCTTCAGTTTCGTGAGAACAGAGGAAAGAGTGTGACAGAGGAAGATACCCAATGTCTTCCCTGGTCTCTATGTAGATGTGTGCGCAGACACACAGACACACAGACACAGACACAGACACACAGACACACACACACACACACACACACACACACACACACACACACAAGCTATTGATTGCATGGAGGATGGATGTCAATTTAGTACTCAAGGGGAAAACAAGACCATATTAAAAAAAACTTAGTGTTTTGTTCTATAAGTTTGTAACCAGGCCAGGCCTAACCTGGTGTACTTTACAAATGGCCATTTCCCTAACCTGGTGTACTTTACAAATGGCCATTTCCCTTTTTATTCTCACTGGAGTACAGTGGACTTCTCAGTTCCTTCTGTTATTGAATATTGAAGGGCTTTGTTCTCACTTTGGTTTCTTCTAAAAGCTGTCCATCTTTGAGCTCAGATGTGACATTTTGTCCAGTTTCTGAATCTATAAGTTTCTCCAGTGAAGAGTCATCAGAAGATGTTGCATGAATCCTAATTGTTCTTAATAAAAACTCGGGGCTGGGTATCAGGGTGAAATTTGAAAAATCAGAGAAGCAGAACAAGCCATCTCTTAACTCACCAACTCCTCAGCCTGTAAGATTGGGTTCGTGCAACAAGAAGACTTTATTTAAGCCTTCTCTAATGTAAGGTGCTCTGACGGTGACGAGAACTGTGCTTCTGTTATCTCCCTTAACCACCATGCAATGAATTAACACATTCTTGGTGTGTGTGTGTGTGTGTGTGTGTGTGTGTGTGTGTGTGTGTGTGTGTGTGTGTGAATTCTTGTGGGCACACATATGTATGGGTACAAGTGTGCATGTCTGTTCATTCACATTGGGGCCAGAGGCCAACTTTGAGTATTCCTAAGGAGCCATTCGTCTTGGGTTTTGTTTGTTTGTTTGTTTTTGTTTTTTGAGACAGGGTCTCTCCTTGGCCTGGAACTTCCCCATTAGGCTAGTCTAGCTGGCCAGGGTCTACCTGTCTCCTGCTTCCCAGTTCCATGAGTGCCAGTGCAAAGTGCCACACGTGGCTTCTTCTTCTTTTTTTTTTCATGGATTCTGGGGATTTAATTTTCACATCACGTTACCAACTAATGCATCTGCCCAGCCTGACTTCAATACATTTTATACTTAAACAAGATTTCTCATGGTTACATGGTTGCTAAAATCACAGAGCTATGATGAACACAGACACAGGCTAAAACCATGTTGATTTGCTCTTAGGATGCTTCCAAAGGGGCAGGCTAGGATTATTTTCTGTAGATAGATGTCCAGCCATCTTGCTTACTTTCTGGTCGTTCAGCTAAATCCACAGCTTCCTGCATATATACATCTAGTCATCCTCAGCTCTTGTTTTTGATAGTGTGTCTTTAAAGCCTGACTTTGCTTGCACTTATCACTCTTTGCTCTTTGGTCACTGCAGAAAAGACAACACAATATGGCTTTGAAGTTGCCCCTGTCACCTGCCTGACTCCTTTCTTCATGTTGCCCTACCCATCTACTGTTGAGAGGATGCTCTGGCCTTTACTGTCCCATGTGGATTGACATTTTTCTCTCTGGATGTTCTCTCTCCATTAGTTATATGTGTTTTCTCTGAATTATCCTCACAAACCCAGCAGAACTACAAAACAAAGTACGCTCATTTCCCCACATTTGATAGGTTAAGAGAACAGGCTTGGTGCTGAGTCTTTGGAAGAGGCTCTAGAGATGTGGGCTGAGGTGTGTCAACTAAAGTCAGACTGAGTAAGAAGCCTCTTTAAGTTCATGTAGTTTGGGCAATATAAGCTTAAAGACTGTGTTGGGAGAGCAGAAGAAACAGTCTTTCCCAGGGGAGAGTGCTCAGTTAGTTATCCAAGATAAAACAGTCAGCCCTGAGATCATGTGCACACAAGTACATTTTACAGATTGAGTAGATTGTATCTATATATTCGGGGATATATATAACACAAGAGTTAAAGCAAAAGAAGCCAGAGGCCATGAATTTGAGAGAGAACAAGGGGTGTGTGCATGGGAGGAGTTGGGGAGAAGGGAAGAGAAAATTATATAATTATATTTTAATTTTAAAAAATTAAAAAAAGAATGTGTTGGCTTCTGTCTCAAGTGCTCTCTAATTCTTTGTCACAGGCAAGCTTGCAACATGGCAACTGTGTTGTCAAAGGCAGAGAAGGAGAGAGTGAGTCTGGGCTCAAGTGTTCTTATAAGCTCATATAACCTGTGTGTAAATGGCATACATATCATCCTTCCTACCTGTGTGTAAACAATGTACACATCATCCCTCCTACCTATGTGTAAACAGTGTGCACATCATCCCTCCTACCTGTGTGTAAACAGTGTGCACATCGTCACTCCTACTGTATTAAGTGATATGGCATGGATGGATCTTGCTCACACTTAAAAGAATAATTTGAAATCTTTTCTTAAAATGCTATTTTCCATCTTTCCCTCATCAACATACATTCAGGTTTCAGTTCTTCCGGCTGCTGCTCCTCAATTGTCTTAGCTAGCCTCCTTCCTATTCTGCTACCCCATTAAATGCTGTCACACTTATGAATCCTGAGTAGATGAGTGTCGGGAGATGAGCACCACAGGCTATGCCCTGATATCGATCTGACTCCTGCACCTCCAAGCCTCCTGTGACTGTTTCACCTGACTGTTCTTGCATCTCATCTGTCTGGGCTGCTGGTTTCCTTGCTCCTGTGATATTTCAGCATCCTATCTGTATACTTTTCACTGTTCTGCTAAACTGGATTATAGGGTCCTTGGAGCAGCAGCGAGGCACTTCTTGCCTTTCTACAACACCCTGACTTCTGAAGGAGTTGTGTAGCACAGTGTTTGGTACCTTCTTTCCCTGGCTTTTTGAGTCCTTTCTGCCCTCAGACTCGGGTTTTCTACAGAAATGACTCCTGCTAGTCCTACCAATTGTTACTATGTCTAACCATCATAGCAGATAACACTCAAACACTTCAAATTCAACATCTTCAAACCTAAATTGAGAATATTCTGTAAGTACACCTCTACTTTTGAATACGCTCCCTTGATAGACAACACTCTTACTTCTTGGTGCTTTGCTCAAGCTAGAAACACATGAGTGATGAAAAATCCCTTTTCCTCAGTCTATATTTCTTTTATTTATCTACTTGTGTACATGATGTGTGCATGTGTGCAGGAACATATGTTCATGCATGTGTAGGTCAGAGGGCAGCATCATGTCTTCCTCATTTTTTTCCTCTGACTACTTTTTTGGGACAAGGTTTCTGACTATATCGTGCATGGTGACTGTCTGGCCAGCAAACTCCAGTCTCTGCATCCTCAGTACTCCCACACCTAGATTTTTATGGTCTGGGCATCTAAACTCAGACCCCCACGCTTGCCACGTAGGCATTTTACGAACCGAGTTCTTCCCCAGCCCCTCATCTCACATTTCTAGTCAGGTAGTAGACCCTGGTCCTGCTTCCTCTTAACTGCCTCTGTTCTTCCTCTTTACTGTCCCACACGTACCCCCCTCTTTAATTTGTCAGACATTAGTCATTTGACTTAATTAGCTGCAAATCCAGAAGAGGGTCTTCATTCTAAGTATCTATGTATCTAGATAAAACCAATACGATGGAATAAGGAGAAAATCATTCACAGAGGAAAACCAACATTAGGTTTCAACTGAAGTATTGATTTCCCCTGGAAAGGCTTTTCTAAAGGCCCAGTCAAGATTGGTTCCTGAAGTCATGCCAGCCAGAAGAACAGGTAGGGTGCCTGTGCATGGAACTCTCCCCGTCTCTTGGTTCAGTTCCCAAAGACCCAACCCACTATCACCACTTCCCTCCCCAGGCCCCACCCCCACTGCCATGTCCCTGCCCCAACTCCAGACATCCCCTGCTCAAGTGAAAGTCACACCAACCAGAAGACCAGAGAGGCAACTCAAAACACTCACCCAACAAAGACAAACTCAGAAATTGCCACTTAGACCTATAATCACCCAAACCTGGGTGCTTAGACACCACATAAGAACACAATTACCACCAGAACCCAGCTATCCTACTGCAGAAAGCCCTGAATATTCCGACACAGCTGAAGCACAAGAAAAAGAACTTAAAATCATCTTTATAAAGATGATAGAGGTCCTTAAAGATGAAGGAAATGGAGGAAAAGACAAGGAAAAGGTTGAAGGAAATGAATAAATCCTTCCAGAAAGCCAAGAAGACATAAACAGTTGAAGGAAACAAATAAACCTGTTCAAGACCTGAAAATGGAAATAGAAGCAATAAAGAAAGCACAAAATGAGGGGATTCTGGAAATGGAAAATATGGGTAAGAGAATAGGAACTACACACGTAAGCATCACCAACAGAATGCTAGAGATGGAAGAGAGAATCTGAGGTACCGAAGATATGACAGAAAAAAATCGATGTTGTCAGTCAAAGAAAATGTTAAATCTGAAAAATTCGTGACATGAAACATCCAGGAAATCTGAGACATTGTGAAAAGACAAAACCTAAGAATAATAGGAATAGAAGAAAGAGAAGATCCCAGCTCAAAGGCTCAAAAAATATTTTCAACAAGATCATAGAAGAAAATTTTCCTAACCTAAAAAAGGAGATGCCTAAAAAGGTGTAAAAAGCATACAGAACACCAAATAGATTGAACCAGATAAGAAAGTTCCCTCACGCCGGGCGGTGGTGGTGCACGCCTTTAATCCCAGCACTTGGGAGGCAGAGGCAGGCGGATCTCTGTGAGTTCGAGGCCAGCCTGGGCTACCAGGAAAAGCGCAAAGCTACACAGAGAAACCCTGTCTCGAAAAACCAAAAAAAAAAAAAAAAAAAAAAAAAAAGAAAGTTCCCTCACCACATAATAACCAAAACACTAACCATACAGAACAAAGAAAAAATGTTGAAAGCTGCAAGGGGGAAAAAAGCAAGTAATGTAGAAAGGCAGACCTGATAGAATTACACCTCACTTTCCAGTGGAAACTCTAAAAGCCAGAAGGGCTTGGACAGATCTCCTGCAGACTTAAAAAGGCCACAGATGCCAGTCAAGACCATTATACCCAGAAAAGTTTCAATCACCATGATAGAGAAAACAAAATATTCCATGGTAAATCAAATTCAAACAATACCTTTCTACAAACCCATCCCTACAGAAGGTACTAGAAAGAAAATTCTAACCAAAGGAGGCTAACTACACCCATGAAGTCACTAGAAATAAATAATGTCACACCAGCAAAACCAAAAGAAGAGAAACACACGCACACACACACACACACACACACACACACACCACCTCTACCACTACCAACAAAATAACAGGAATTAACAGTTATTGGTCATTGATACCTCTCAATATGAATGGACTTAATTCCCCAATAAAAAGACACAGATTGACAGAATGAATGTGAAAACAGGATTCATTCTTCTGCTACATACAAGAAACACATCTCAACATCAAAGATAGACATTACCTCAGAATAAAGGGTTAGAAAACTGTTTTCAAAACAAAGGAACCTAAGAAGAAGGCTGGTATAGACTTTTTAATATCTAACAAAACAAACTTCGAACCAAAATTAATCCAAAGAGACAGAGAAGAACATTTCATACTCATACAAGGAAAAATCCACAAAGATGACGTTTCAATTCTTAACATCTGTGCTCCAAACACAAGAGCACTCACATTTGTAAAAAGAAACATTACTAAAGCTTAAAATACACATTGACCCTGACACATTAATAATGGGAGACTTCAATACTCAACTCTTACCAACTCTCAGCACCTCATGGAATTTTCTCTAAAACTGACCCTATATTTGGTCACAAAGCAAGCTTCAATAGATACAAGAAAATTGAAACAACCCCTTGCATCTATAAGACCACCATAGATTAAAGCTTGATTTCAAAATCAGTAGAAACACAGAAAGCTTACAAACTCATGGAAACTGAACAACTCTCCACTGAATGACTATTGTATCAAAGCAGAAATAAGAAAGAAATTAAAGACTTCCTAGAATTCAATGAAAATGAATGCACAACATACCTAAACTTAGGGGACACAATGAAAGCAGTGCTGAGAGGAAAGTTAATAACATTAATTGCCTACATAAAGAAATTGGAGAGATCTCATACTAGCAACTTACCAGCACACCTGAAAGCTCTATAACAAAAAGAAACAAACACACCCAAGAGGAGTAGACAGCAGGAAATAATCAAACTCTGAGCTGAAATGAATGAAACAGAAACAAAGAGAACAATACAAAGAATCAATTAACAAAAGAGTTGGTTCTTTGAGAAAATCAATAAGATAGATGAACTTTTATGCAAACTAACTAAAAGGCAGACAGAGAATATCCAAATTAACAAAATCAGGAATGAAAAGGGGGACATAATGGCAGACACCAAGGAAATCTAGAGAATCATAAGGACATATGTTTACCTTTAGTGAAATAAAAACAGTCATTAAATGTGGAATGACTCATCCCTAACAGGCTTGAGGGCCAGCCGGCCCAAACAAGTAAAAAAGATTCTTTCTGAGAGCCAACCTGGGTCTGCCTAAGGGCCTTATCAACAGCAGCTGAAACATGATCTGGAGATGACCTGGACCGGTGAGAGGCAACCATGTCACACTAGCAGATGCATATTTCAAAATTCTAACACAATTCTCTACAGACCTTGAAAAGACAATTCTCATTTTCGTATGGAAAAATAAAAACCCAGGATAGCTAAAACAATCCTGACCAATAAAAGAAATTCTGGAGGTAACACCATCCCTGATTTCAAGCTGTACTATAATGCTTTAGTAATAAAAACTGCATGATACTGGCATAAAAACACACAGGTTGATTACTGGAATGGAATAGAAGACCCAGAAATAAATCTTCACACCTGTGGACACCTTATATTTATAAAGAATCCAGAAGTACACAATGGAAAAAATAAAGCATCTTCAACAAACGGTACTGGTCTAACTGGATGTTGGTATGCAGAAGAATGCAAATAGATTCACATCTATCACTCTGCACAAAACTCGAGTCCAAGTGGATCAATGACTTCAACATAAAACCAGATACACTGAACTTGATAGAAGAGAAAGTTAGAAATAGCTTTGAACTCATTGGCACAGGAGACAACCTCCTGAACAGAACACCAATGGCACAGGCACTTAGATGGACAATTAATAAATGGGACCTCATGAAATTGAAAAGCTTCTTAAGGCAAAGGACACCATCAACAGGACAAAGGAAAAAGATTTTTACCATGTCCACATCTGACAGAGGGCTAATATCCAATATATATAAATAACTAAAGAAACTAGACATCAACAAACTAGATAACTAAATTAAAAAATGGGGGTATAGATCTAAACAGAGAATTCTCAACAGGGAAATCTCAAATGGCTCAGAAGCACTTAAGGAAGTGAAGAAATGTTCACCATTCCCAGCCGTCAGGAAAATGTAAAGCAAAAGGACTTTGAGATTCTATCTTACCCCTGTCAGAATGGCTAAGATAAAAAAACGAAAGTGATCACTCATGCTGATGAGGATGTGGAGCAAGGGGAGTACTTCTCCATTGTTGGTGGAAGTGTAAACTTGTACAGCCACTATGGAAAACAATATGGCAGTTCCTCTGAAAATTTGGAATCGATCCACCTCAAGACCCAGCTATACCAGTCTTGGGCATTTACTCAAAGGACCCTCCATCCTATCACAAGGACACTTGCTCAATCATGTTCATAGCAGCTTTGTTCACAATAGTCAGAAAACTGGAACCCATATGTCCCTCAACAAAAGACTAGATAAATACAATGTGGTACATTTACACAATGAAGTATTACTCAGCTGTTACAAAATGTCTTGAAATTTACAGGCAAGTGTATGAAACTAGAAAAGATTGTCCTGAGTGAGGTAACCCAGATCCAAAAAGACAAACGTGGCATGTACTCATTTATAAGTAGATACTAGCTGTTACAGAAAGGATAATCATATCTAATCTTATTGTAAGTTGATATGCTGTGTTCAGATAACATCCCTGAGAGGCCTGCTGCTTTCTGAAGGGAAAAAGAGGAGGAGTGGATGTGGAGGAGAGAGGGATGGGTAGAGTGGAGGGAGGGGAAATTGTGATCTTCCTCTGTAATTTATGAGAGAAGAATAAACAAAATAAATGAATAATTCCCACTTGTAGGATTCCATAGTCTGTATATTTCTCCATAGACTCTATTATTCTTGGTGGCTATTTGGTTGAATGACATATTATTTTCTCACAACTTAGCATAGCGCCTGGTACGCTGTACGTGACTGGTGCATATTGATTAAAGAATAACTGTGGCCTGGGCTGAACATAGTGATCTAGGAGAAAGGAAGCTAGTTTTTTTTTAATTAATTTTATTGTGCATATTGTTTCTGAAATTTAGACGGACAGAAAATAGTACTAAAATTAAGTATCAAGAGTCAGTTGCTACAAGTAAGACATTATTGAAAATAAATACTCTCCATTCTCCATTCTTATCAACTGTAATTAACATCAGTTCCTGGTGCTTGTGACCTCATGTGACTTAGTGAAACTGAAGAGAATGACTTCAACACTTTAGCTAGCACACAAAGCAAAACACACAAATTGTTAAACAACTTTCATTAGAACATGTGAAGTAGAAATAACATTGCAGAGGGGATCTGAACAATCCAATTCTTCTATTGTTGGGAACTAATCTCATAACAGATATTATTGCCCAAAACAATGAAAAGTAGATTTTTTTTTTTAGTAGAAGTCTTTTATTGGCCCCAAAGACATCCTAAGTGATACTTGTAATCCAGGATCTTGTTTCTGGAGCTGGGTAACTCAAGTCTTACTTATCAGCTTGCTGCACTGTTACTTTTTAAGACACATAGATGACATCCAAACCCTTTTTTATATCCTAATTTTTAATTGTTGTAGTTTGCTATGTCAAAGGTGCTGAATTTGAGACAAGTTCAATATTATTTCCTTCAAGGATTAATTCATCCTTCTGGGCTTGAGAAACAAATCAAGCAACACCTGTTCTCATCTGAACCTTGTGGATGTATTTTGTAACCAAGAAATTTAAAATTTCAATCAAAGATCGATTCTCCTGAATAACGATGGGGAAGTTGATGGGGAAGTGAGCTCACACAGGCACCATCTTGTAACAGAAGCCCAGCGGAACACTCTTAATCATGTTCTGAACATGGCTGCAGATGGTGCGGACAGTGGCCCAGTCTCTTCGTTTCCCCATCATTTGTCAACCAGGGGCCTCTTCTTTTTCTTTGCAAGGAGACTCAGCTCTACATTGATGTGATTGAAGTCTCTCCAGAGGGTTCCCCTGGGGCCCTGTGCAGTAACTTTGCTGTGGACATTTTCTGGAATGTCGACAGTCTGAATGCTGAGAATGGCCTTCATTCTTGAGTAGATGTGGTGAAGAGAGAAAAGCAGATCCTTAATATTTCAGACCTTAGCAAAATGGTAATTGTGATAGCCATTCAATGTCAGATCTTTATAATTTTTAAACGCTTTTAGAGGTATGCACTTCCCCCAAATGTATTCTTATTTGAAGTACTGAGAGTCACTGGATCCATGTGCATTTCTTCTGTTTGCTACACTCAAAAAATACTAATACAAAAATGTTAAACTATTTTTAAATACATGAGTTATAATTTTTTTCTTGCTCTGGCTTGGGCATCAAGATGATGGCTTAATAAAATGTGTTTGGAAGCATTCCCTTTAGCTATATATTTTTGGAAAAATTTAAGAAGTATTGGTAATAATTCTTGGTATGTTTGTTAGAATGAAAGCCACGAAGCCATCTGGCCCTGGGCTTTGTTGGTGGTGCTGGAAGGTTTTAATTACTTCTTCAGTCTCTTCATTTGTTACTTGTCCCCTCAAGTTTTCTGTTTCTTCCAATTCATCGTTAGCATTTTCTAGAAATGTGTCTGTTTCTTCTTGGTTATCCAACTCATTGGCATATGATTACTCACAATAGTCTCTTATGGTCCATTTTATTTCTGAGGCATCTGTTGTAATGTCTCCACTTTATTTCTGATTTTATTTATTTGGTTCTTTTCTTTTTCACCTCTTAGTTTAGCAATGGGATTGCTGATTTTATTTATTATTTTCAAAGAACTCACTTTATTGATGTTTCCCCTGTGGGTTCTCTGGTTTGATTTATTTTTGTTATAATTTTATTGTTTCCTCCTTCTGACTTTAGCTCTAGTTTTCTATTTTCTTTTTTTTTTCTTTTACTAGTCCCAGAGGCACAGTCCTAGGCTATTGTTTTCAACATTTTTTTTTCTTTTGATTCTTTGGGGATAGAATCACTTGTAGCCCAGGCTGGCCTTACTTTGTTATGTAGTTGAAAATGAGTTTGAACTTGTAATGCTCCCACTCTCTATCTCTTGAGTGCTCTTATTATAACTGTGTGCCAGGATCATCTCTCTTTTTCTCTTTTAATGTAGATGCTCATGGCTAAAAATGTCTCAGAATATCCTTGACTATATTCCATAGATTTTTTTTTTGATATGTTGTATCGCCACAGTCACTTATTTCAAGATATCTTTAGTTTCCCTTTGGATGTCTTCTTTGATCCATTGATTATTCAGAAACATGGCTTTTAGCTTCTATATATTCATTTCTTTGATGATAATCGGTACAAAAATCCTCAATAAAATATCAAACTGTGTCCATACCACATCACAAAGAGCACACATAACGATCAAATCATTAGCATGCAAGGTTGGTTTAAAATATGCAAATAAGTTGACATGATGCATCACAGTATCAGAATGGAAGATAAAATCCACATGATCATCCAAATTTGATGAAGAAAAAACATTTAACAAAGTTCAGTATCCTTTCTTTTTCAATTTTTATTTTATATGGATGAGTGTTTTGTCTGTATGTGTGCCTGTACACCACATGAGTGCCTGGAGCCTGTGGAGCCAGAAGAAGGTGTCAGATTCCCTGGAACTGGAATTACAGATGTTTGTGAGCTACCATTTAGGTATTGAACCTGGATCCTTTGAAGGAATAGCAAGAGCTCTTAACTACTGAGCCATTTCTCCATCTCCTCAGTATCCTTTCTTGATGATAAGTCTTAAAAGTTTGATTCCTCAACTAATAAAGGACATTTATTAGAAAAAAACCTCAACTTAGAAAGGACATTTATTATTTAAAAAAAACCCTACAGCTGAAATCATAGTCAGTGTATAACATTTGAAAACATTTCTAATAACAAAGAGCTGGTAGAAAATGGAGGGGCCTGCTCTCACCACCCCTATTCAATAAAGATTTCAAGGTGGGAAATCAGACAAGAAAAAGAAATGCCAGGCACCCAAACTGGAACAGTAGTAAAGTTATCTCTCTTTGTAGATGACCATGAGTTGTGTATTGACAACACCAAAGATCCAACAAAGCGATTTAGAATCAATAAATAAATTCAGCAAAGCTTCAAGATATAGAAATTCTCATACAAAAAAGCAGTAGTATATCTATCTGTTAATATTAACAATAAACTGACTGTCAAGGAAATCAAGAAAATAATTCCATTTAGTGATAGCATAAAAAATGAGAAATCAAACCTATTAAGAAGGTGAAAAATTTGTTCACCAAAAAACTACAAAACATTGATAGAAGAAATGGAAGAAGACTCAAATAAATGGGAAGCTCTCTGGATCAGAAGAATCCAAAGTGTGAAAATGTCCCTACTGCCAAAAGCAACAGACTCTACACAATTTCTATCAAAATCTCATTGTCATTCTTAAAAAACATAGAACAAATATCATAAAATGTATACTAGTCTAAGATACTTCAAATACCTAAAACAATTCTGACAGGACAAACCACACTGGAATCACCAGACTTAGCTAAAATCCTACGGCGTTAAAAACAGTACGGTAGTAGCAAAAAAAGCAGTAACGTGAACCAATGGAATAGAAATGAAATGCTGCCACACTCACATGTCAATTAATACTTAACAAGGTCACCAAGAAGACAGAAAGGGAAGGGTAGGTCTTCAGTAAATGGCATTGAGAAATAGGGAATGGTGGCTCATGTCTGTAATCTCAGCACTTGGGAAACTGAGATAGGAAAATTGCCATGAGTTGGTGCTAGATGGGGCTACATAGAGAGTTCCAAGCCAGCCTATGCTACAGAGTGAGACTCTGTCTCCAAAGACAGAAGAAACAAGCAGAAAACTCTCAAAACAAAACCAACATGAAAAAAGAGTGAAGAAATGGTGTAGAAGGCTGGGCAGTGGTGGCCCACGCCTCTAACCCCACCACTCAGGAGGCAGAGGTAGGTGGATCTCTTGAGTTCTAGGTCAGGCTGATCTACAGAATGAGTTCCAGGACAGCCATGGCTATACAGAGAAACCCTGTCTTCACACTCCCACCCCCAAGCAAAAAGAAATGGTGTAGAGAAGAAACTGGATTCCCACATGGAAAAAAATAAAGTGTGACTCTAGTACCCATACAAAAGTCAACTCAAAATTTATACCATCTTAAATATGAGACCTTGCTTAAAACAATTCTAGATAAGAACATATTAGAAATCTCCTTGACATTGGTTTTGCAGTGACCTTTAACAATATCACACCAGAAGCAAAAGAAATAGGACTACATTAAATTAAAACTTCTGAACTGTGAAACAAGTAAGACAATGAAAAGACAACCCAAAGGCTGGAGAAAACATTTGCAATTCATATATCTGGTGAGATATTTGTAAAGAACTCTTACAATTCAATAGCAGAAAACAATTCCGTTGAAGACCGCAGGCCAGTGAGATGGCGCAGTGTGGAAAGGTGCTTGCTGGGAAGACCGACAACTGGAGTTCAGCCTCAGGGACTCTCACAGCACAAGGAGAGAGGCAGCTCTTGCAAGTTGTTCTCTAACCTCCATGTGTGCTGTGGAACACACACACACACACACACACACATTTCTTTCTTTCTTTCTTTTTTTTTTTTTTTTGGTTTTTCGAGACAGGGTTTCTCTGTGTAGCTTTGCACCTTTCCTGGAACTCACTTGGTAGCCCAGGCTGGCCTCGAACTCACAGAGATCCGCCTGGCTCTGCCTCCCGAGTGCTGGGATTAAAGGCGTGCGCCACCACCGCCCGGCTTACATTTCTTAAAATATTTAAAAGGTGGACAATATATTATTTGCAGGTTTAAAAATACCATGAAACAAATTATCATATCTAATTAATATATGGTAATAAAAACGGGCAAAGAGCCTGAACAGGTATTTCTCCAAAGGAAACTCAAAAATCACCAACAGGCAGGGAGAACAGGCACCTAAAAATAAACACTTATTTTCAGGGTCTGCAAAATAACACCCCCGCAAGATCCTACTTCTCTGTAGGTATATTACACCCACAAAAGGGGAAAGCAGTGCAAGAGGGAGTTTTCCTACCAGCTGGGAGAAATGCAGGCTACTGGTGCAGCCACTGGGTCCCAGTTCCTCCTCTGGAGACGTACAGAACAGAACTGAAGTCACCATCTTGTGCCAGGTAGTGGTGGTGCAAGTCTTTAATCCCAGCACTCAGGAGCAGAAGCAGGCATATTTATGTAAGTTCAAGGTCAGCCTGGTCTACAGAATGAGTTCCAGGACAGCCAGGGTTGTTATAGAGAAAACCAGTCTCCAAAAACAGCAAAACAAAACAAAAACAAAAGAGAAAGAAATTACTATCCTGTTAAGACACACTTCCATGTTCACTGTTGCATTATAGACAGTAGACAAGGTAAGGAAATGATATTAATGTCTGCAAATAAATTAAATGAATACCTTATTTACACCTAGTTAAATGAATTACATGAAAGATCTCTATCTGTGTTTATGTCTACATTCATACCAGTCTTACAAGGCATTTCTATTGTCCACGTGCTTACAGTTCTGTTGGAGAACACCCCCCCCCACCACCACTTCATCATCTCATTACTCCATCAGAATCTTGAGCATTGTAGCTATGTCAAGGGAATGATTTCTAGGTATTTTTATGTTTAAATAATATTAATAATTCCATAAGGAAATACTCTACAGTAGATATCTCTCGTATTTTCTCAACTTTGGAACATTAGTATTTATGCTTTCACTATGTATTATTTATATACCAGTATCTATTAATAACAACCTATGACAGTGAGGCAACCTTGAAATTTGCACCTTATGCACCATGCTAGGAATTGGCTATGAACAGTTCCTTAACAGACAGCGTTCAACACTTGCTGCTTGGCTGGATGCTAATGTCCATATACAGGAAAGCAAATGGAGGTGAGTCGCTCCTAAAATCTGCTGAAGAGAAGTTCAGCATGACATCTAATCGAGAACTCACTGAACAATTAGATTTTTATTTCTAGTTTGGTGTCACACTAATATTACAGAATATTTTAGAGGCAAAATATAGGCCCACAAATTCAAAGAAGCAGGGCTCAGTGACCCCTTAATTGGCCCTCAAGGAGTTGGAGGAAACTATGAAAACCAGAAGAATCTAATTTATTTTTATTTTTACTCATTAATACATGACAGCTAAAGCTGGGTTTTATATTGCTGCACGAACCAGTGCCATTGTGAATTAGAATAAAGAGGCAAGCCCTCAGATAGCTAAGGAGTTCTTGCTTCTCGAAAATTATATTACAAACATATGGGATTGTTTTTAATGGATAACTATTTAAAATGCACATTAAAAATAAACAAAAAGGCTTAGGCATGTCCCAAGAGGGACAAATGGCATGAATTTTGAATGATAAATAGTTCTTAGAGTAAACCTCTTTCTGTGTATTTGAGGTTTACAACATATTATAGGATAAAGCTTGATTCGCACAGGGAGTTGATTAATATATCAGCCATGTCACATCCTTACTTCATTGTGTGACAAAAGCAATCAAAATGGACTTTTCATGTAAATACTGCCTATGGCAGCATTCTGTTAACATCCGTGCTCACCCTGTACATTAGACGGCCAACCCTTTTGACACCCCGCCCCCAGTCTTTTGTGTTATAAACCCCACTGCGTACATTTTCTCTAAATGGAGACTTCCTTAATTGAAACCCTTGGGCATTTAAAGGAAAATTGAATAAACAAATGCCTTCTTGGCAAAGAAACCAAACAAAGCGCAAAGACATTTTGTGCAAACAATGACAAGAACCATGAAGATGCCGATCCCGCTGCGCCAGGCCCTAGTCTTGTCCCTGGAAAGTTTGTCCATCCACAGACCTGGAAACCAGTGAAGGAAATGCATGTGCCATCCAGAAGAGACAGCATGGGAATGTGCTGAGGTCGTAGTGTGGGTCCTAAAGTCACTCAGAGAGAATTCCTTCAACAGGGAGCCAACCAGGGGTTGGCTATATACTTCTTATTAATCTTTACTTTTTTTTTCCATTTTAAAAGGGAATTTTGCCTTTCTTTCTCAGAGAAAATAATGATAGTGCTTTACAACCCATACTCAATGTGAATAACCATATTTTATTAATAATTTTTATATTTTTCATGACAAGTGAAAAAAACACCAAAGATATAAAAATCATAATAGCTTCTATTCCATACCTTTTTGGTATATTGTATTTTTTAAAATTGTAGTGTTCTGAACCCACGAAGTGAATAACTATCATTATTGGAAACATTTGAATATATTTCGTGTAAATAATATGGTGGACAGCTTTTAAGAAGCATGATTAATTTTAAGTATTGATATCTCAGGACCTTTGAAAAGAAGCAGCTTTGAACGTTTGAGAATCCTGAAAAATGAAATCCATTTCTGATGCTGCCTTTATCCACAGCATCTTAGCCTCTGTTGGAACTGCCCTCAGAACCGGCTTGGGGTGTAGCCCACTCTGAATGGCATGCCACACTGAGTGACAGGGTTAACTTGGACCAGGTTCCATGAGCTTCTGCAGCAGGCTGTGAGGTAGGTGAGCTTCGGACAGGCAGAGAAGCTAAGGGGGTTCATACTTTACCTTTCATAAAGAGGGTTGGCTGGCTGTGTCGTTTTGAGCTTTAGGTGTTATAGTTATCACATGTTTAGCTTTAGAGTTGGTGGAGTCTGCAGGCCTGTCAAACTCAGCTTGCGTCCCAAGAGTTTTATCGAGTGGTTATGGGGACGTTGCACTGCACTCGGGGTGACTGAAGTGGCTAGTAGAGGAGACTGAGGATGACTGAAGGTGACGTCAGCTCTTGGTCTGCAGTGTTGCACAGCTTGGCAGTCACAATGTTGTCCTCGGCCAGGCAAGTAGTCTGCATGCTCTTCACTACGAATGTGGCTTCTTCGGAGATCTTCAGTTCCTGTGACACAAAGACACATTTGTGTTTTCCAACGTCAGTGCTTCTTTATGAACTCTTCCTCTGCCTCTGCCCCCTTCACCCCTGCCTCCATGTTTGTTTGACTGTTTTTCAGTTCCTCTCTATCTAAATAACAAAAACAGACCTACCTACTTGCAGGTCAGTTGAGAGAAACAAAGGTCTTTGGATAAATTATTGTGGCTTCTACAAATGCAGTTAAGGTAGGTTCAACTACATCTATTTAAACCTGTCTGTGGTGTGATGTGCTGCATAAATATTTCAGAAACGCTATACTAGTCCTTGGTTCCAAGCTATGCAGTGTATCAGCACTTTTCCCATTTGCTGAACAGTGACTTAACTTTGGTGATTAACAATGGCAGCATGTGTTTCTCTCCCCTCAGCCCTTTCTCCCTTGGAGGTTAGTCATCACAAGCTCAGATGTTCTAAGACTTGTGAGAAAACTCAAGACTGCAGGAAAGGCACCGGCATGAACTCCACACAGCTGTGGCAACGGCATGAACTCCACACAGCTGTGGCTGTGGCATAAGAGGCTGTAAAACTCTAGAAGATCTCCATTCACAGGGACACTATGTACTCGTCACTAATGTGTGTGAGAGTTGGGTGTTGAAGTTGTGAACTCACGTCTTGTAATAATATGGGACATGAGACTGAAAAATACAGAGACTTAAGGGCATACTATAAAAGGAAGCCATGAGTAAAGGAAGAATTTGACAATTTTTTATTCTATTGCAGTCCTGACCATCATCCATTCTCTGGTTACAACAGGTAGATCTTATTCTATGGACCAAGAAACTTATATTAAAGTCCCTCAACATTAATTAAGTACCCTTGTCTCTACCTTAAGAAAATAATGTTACCTCATGTTCTTCTTATATATATTTGGGTGTGGCCATAAAAAGATAGAAAGCACAATTTTAAAGGACAGGAGACTAATGATCAAGACTCTACTTTGTAATTACCAACTTTTCTGACAGGGAGGGTACTATCGCTTTCCTTAAAGTAACATATACACAGAGACAGAGACAGAGACAGACAGACAGACACACACACACACACACACACGCACGCACGCACGCACGCACGCACACACGCACGCACACACACACCACAGTACCTAACAGAGGTTTTCATTTGGGGAACAGTAGGAAAACCTAACACTCAACTTTACCTGAGATGTCACCATCAATGTCATCATGATGAAAGAAGGCACAGGTGCCAGCACATAACTCATCTGCTTTCTCTGTCACGTTTCTGAGCGAGGCAAACAGTGAGCTGTTGATGTTTGAAGAGGGCAAAGCGGGTGGGGGGAACTATGACAACGATGTGGAGAAGCACATGGACAGACACGGACAGAGATGGGAAGAGTTACAAAGCATTGCTTGCTCTCTGGGACTGGTCGGTCCTGTCTTATCTGAGTCATAGCCAGTCTTTATGGTGATTATATTTTTCACCAATTATCAGAAGTCTACATCGGTATTAATTGCTTGTCTTATTGCTTGACTCAACAGGCCAACAAAAGCAAGTTAAGAAAGGAAAGAAGGGAAGGAGGGAGGGAGGATTTAGTTTATTGTACAGTTTCAGGAGAAGCAACTCACCATGGAGGGGAAGGTATGAAAGAGCAGGAGGCCTCTGGTCACATGGTGTCCAGAGGCAGGAAGTAGAGATCAATGCTGGTGCTCTACTTCCTACTTTAAAATACTTTCTCAGCTGTATCTGCTTTATTTTCTGTTGTAAGTGTTTAATCTGCATCTGTGTGCATCACATGCATGCCCAGTGCCCAGAAGAGTGAGAAGAGGGCTTCAGATCCCCTGGAACTGGAGTTATGTAAGACTGTGAGCCACCATGTGGTACTGGGCGTCAAAACTGGGTCTTCTGCTAGTACAATAAGTACTCTAACAACTGAACCATCTCTGCAGCCCCGCTTTCTACTTTTTATTCAGTGTGGATCCACAGTCTATGAAATGGTTCTGTTCACATATAGGGTGGCTCTCTCCACCTCATTTAATCTAATCTGGATAGTTCCTCATAGCCATGCTTCAAGATTTGTTTCCATAGTGTTATATCCCAGCAAGTTGGCAGCGAAGATTAACCGTCACAGCATCCCAATGGAGGGAGAGTTGTGTCTGAGGGACTAGAGTTCCTTCTTTTATATGCACAAAAGCCAGAGTTCTGGGATCCTGTCTGGGAACCTGCTTGTTCTGCATATGCCTGACTCTGACAATGTCTATATCCAACAAGGGAGATTACACTAACCCATGGCCTGCCCAGGCATTCAACATCAAAGCTCCACCTGAACAGCACAACAACCTACTAACCCCATAAGAGCTAAACTATCAGAGAGGCTTCATTGTTGTGATTGTAGGAAAGTTACTCTTTGTGGTAGTTTGAATGTAATTGCCGATTTAAGTTCATGGGGAATGGCACTATTGGGAGATGTGGCTTTGTTGGAGTAGGTGTGGCCTTGATGAAGGAAGTATATCACTGGGGGAGTGAGCTTTGAGGTTCCCTTTGCTCAAGCTACACTCAGTTCACTTCCTGTTGCCTGCAGATCAAGATGTAGAATTATTAGCTCCTTCTCCAGCACCATATCTGCCTACACACTGCCATGTCCTGCCATAATAATAATGGACTAAACCTCTGAACTGTAAGCCAGCCCCAATGAAATGTTTTCCTTTATAAGAGTTGCCATGATCATGGTGTCTCTTCCTAGCAATAGAAACCCTAATTAACTCACACTTGAACTTTAGGAGACTTGCTGGTGCATTCACCCCATTCTGGGCTTTTCCATAAGTCTTAGAACTTCTGAGCTTGTAATGACTAACCTTCAAAGGAGAAAGGGCTAAGGGGAGAGAAATACATGCTGCTACTGTTAGGTCGGTAATGCAGAGAGATGGACACCAATCCACTGATAGACTAGATGAGACTATGCCTGTATAGATTCTTAACTCAGTCCTAGAATACTAACAAGCCTGCCTGATACTCTCAATAAATTCTTTCCTTAACATTCACTGATGAAAAGAGCCAGAGGTGGTGGTGCTCCTCCTCTTCCTCCTCCTCCTCTTCTTTTTTCCTTCTCTTTCTTCTTCTTTTCAAATTTGTAATTTCTCTCTGGAGCCTTATTTTCAATGCCTTGAAGAGAGTTCGTTGTTGTGATGGTTTGAATAGGAATATCCCCCATAGACTCATGTGTTTGAATACTTGGTCCATTCAGAGTGGCACTGTTAGGAGGTGTGGCTTTGTTGGAGTAGGTGTGGCTTTGTTGAAAGAAGTGCAGGCTTTGAAGGAAGGATGCTGTGGGATAATGCCCCTGTACACTGGTTTAATAAAATGCTGATTGGCCAGTAGCCAGGCAGGAAGTATAGATGGGGTCAGCGAAGAGGAGAATTCTGGAAAGAGGAAGGCTGAGTCAGGAGTCACCAGCCAGCCATCCACAGAGGAAGCAAGATGACAAGGCAGAACTGAGAAAAGGTACCAAGCCACATGGCTAAACATAGATAAGAATTATGGGTTAAATTAAGTATAAGAGCTAGTCAGTAATAAGCCTGAGCCAATGGCAAAGCAATTATAATTAGTATAAGCCTCTGTGTGCTTGCTTGGGGGATGCCAGTAAGAGAGATTTGTCCTAACCGTCAGCCAGCCAGGACACAGGAAAACTTCCAACTACAGAAGAGGTGAGTTTTGAGGTCTCGAATGTTTAAGTCATGCCTTTAGGCTCACAGTTCACTTCCCTTTTCCTGAAAATAAAAATGTAGAACTCTCAGCTCGTTCCCCAGCACCATATCTGCCTGTATGATGCCATGCTTACCGCCATGATGATAATGGACTAAACCTCTGAAATTGTAAGCTAACCCCAATTAAACATTTTTCTTTGTAAGAGTTGCCATGGTCATGGTGTCTCTTCACAGCAATAGCAACCCTAACTAAGACAGTTGTGTACTGTGAACACCAGAAGCACTCAGTACCTAGTTGTCTGTTGATTTTCTCTCATCTGCTTTGCTGTGGCTGTTAGCAAAGGACCTGCTCATGCCACTGCTCACCACTGCTTCCCTAATTGCCCCAGCACCTGGAGAACCAATCATCAGCTACAGCAGTGTTTGTTCTCACTGCACTGGATCACTCGATCTCATGCTGCCATCAATCCCATTAGTGGTCACTCTGCGTGACAAGAAGGGCAGCATGGGCACACATTTCTCCCAAGGTGGCACAGCAGTAAGGATAATGCAATAAATCCAGATGTCTGAGGACACTGCAAAGGAGAAATGGTGATTCTGGGAAGAACAGACGTTCAGTTTGTCAGCTTACTTCACCAGCATCATCACTCATATTTTCTTCCTTGTAGAGTGATATTCTGGGTGAAAGAGCAGAGGTGCTAGGATGATCTTGACGAGCTTCGGCTGTGGGCCTGTTGGAGTTCTGTCACTCCTGTGTGTCTGTCTTCTGGAATGTCTCTTGGAAATAATGATGCCATTGGTGAAGAATCTGCTAGCAATGCAAGAATGCCATGTGTGGGGTAGGTCATCCTGTTTAAATTAGCAACACCCTGACAAAATGAAATTACTTTATAGAGGAGATGGTTGCCAAGCATGAGTATTTCTGGTTAATTTACACTTAACTCATTCAAAAGATGGCTCATTAAATTTTGTTATTCATTGAACCCAAAATCGTCTTTCAATTTAAACTTGGAGAGAGTACTAACACTTACGTGCTTTCCAAGGCTGTCTTAATTGTTTCTCTTTACCACAGGGTTCTTTAGTATGCAAAGAGAAAATTCAATCTCCCAGTCATAGGTCATATTCTGAGAAAACATTTTATTCAATTACACTTCATTTTGCTGTCTTGAACTTCTTATATTTTGTCCACACAATACTAATAGCTTCTGCTTCCCCTTTGATGCTTTCTGGGTAATGTGTCGCATTACAATCTCACCCTAAACTCCTAGCATGAGTTCGTGATTCCATCTTGCATGCTGCCACGGTTTCCACCATGACTGTGACCTTCACATTGTTTTGATGTTATTTTTATTGTTTCCGGGTCCTTCTTTCTAAGGAATGGGGAGGGTGTGACCACACACTATTTTTCAGAGTGTCAGTAGCTAGACTAGTCTCTTCCTTGACAAGCTGGCTCAGCCTGTGGGTCACGACCCCTTTGGGGGTTGAATGGTCCTTTCACAGGGGTCACCTAAGACCACCAGAAAGCAGATATTTATATTACAATTCATAACAGTAGCAAAGTTACAAGTATGAAGTAGCAACAAAAATAATTTTATGATTGGGGGTCACCACATCATAAGGAACTATATTAAAAGGTCACAGCATTAGGAAGGTTGAGAACCTCTGAGTTAGAGGGAAGGGAAATAATTCCAACCTTCTTCAATGTCAAAATGAAGGCAAGAGTTCCAGGAGAAGATGGAGACTCTGTTAGAATTGGGGCATCCACAGTGAAGAAGAAACTCCAGAAATCTTAACTAGACTTGAGAACTGTTATATTTCCATGCTGTTATGAGGTGAGAGATTGGTTACAATAGACTCCAAAAGTGTCTCAAAGCACTGTAAGCTCGAGCTGAGCCTGTAGAGTAAAAAGTCTTTGACTAAATTATGTACTCGTAAAAATCCTGATCTCTCATAATTAAACACCGTCATACCACACATCTCTCCTGGGTCAGCCATACTAGACTGGGCCATAGTTGACTGGCACAGTTGTCTGAAATTTGGATTGGAGGCATCACTGTTAGTCTCTTCAGGGGCTGGAAGTCTTGAGTGTGTGAGCAAGCCAGGCAGCTCCAAGGCAGCCAGCTTCTGCACCCTGAGAGGTAGTCACGGAGAGAGAGGCAGAGGGCTTCTAAAAGAGAGATGAGAAGAGTGCTTCCTGAAGTCCTGAAGAGATTCCAGTTCCTCAATCAGCCCTTTACAATGGCCCTCCAGCCCTGGGTCCTTCAAATGTATCTGTCTCATTTCACCATAGCTTGTTTCTATTGAGTGAGGTTATGTTAAATTGGAGGGTTGCTTAAGAAAACGAGGATGTATTTGAGACCCCACAACCACCTCCCAGAACTAAATGTTGGAGCTTAATCTTTTATCAGAGTAATTATATTTTTTTGTTGATTATTGTGTTGGTTGTTTTTCTTCTTGCTAGGTCAAAATTCCCTTCAAAGCAATTCAAGGAAGGAAGGGTTGCTTTTGGCTCAGGGTTTGAGGCCACAGTCCATCATGGAGGCTTCTGGTAAGAGTGAATCAGCTGTGATGGCATACATATGAGGCAGCTGGTCACATCGTGTCTGGAGCCAGGAAGCAGAGAGATGAAAAGTATTGCTAAACTCAATTTCTCCTTTCTTCTATTCATTCTGTCTGGACTGACCCATGGAGGTACTACAACCCACATTCAAAGGTGAGTCTTTCTTTTTCAGGTAAACGTCACCTGAAGTCCCTTTACAGACACACCCGGAGAGGTGTGTCTCTTAGGTAACTCTAATCCTAGTCCAGTTGATGATGATTAACCATTATAGTTCTTAGTTCTCTATCCATTTTCCACTTATATTTCCTACTACATTCTATTACACTGGTATTTTGCAAAGCACTGAGTGTCTTGTACATATTTCTATGTATATAATACACCTGAATTCCTTTGAGGGTCAGCAATTGCCCCACAGGAAGCTGGTCTCTTGTTATCTATGAGGAACTCAGGTTTGTGAGAATGCTAAAGTGATATTTTGAAATTGTGTTCCAAAACTGTTCGTTTTCTTTGAAGGGCCAGGCATCAGCAACAGCCCTTCCAAATCAGGTCTGAACCTGAAGCTTGTCTGTACACTGAATGAGAAGAAACAACAGACATCTGTAGCTAGAGTTTTCCTGCCTGGCCCACTGTCAGGATAAATCTCTATCACCTGCCAGTCCCACAGCCACTCAGACCCAACCAAGTAAACACAGAGACTTATATTGCTTTCATACTGTATGGCTGTGGCAGGCTTCTTGCTAACTGTTCTTATAACTTATTTTATTTTATTTTATTTTATTTTATTTTATTTTGGTTTTTTCGAGACAGGGTTTCTTTGTGTAGCTTTGCGCCTTTCCTGGAACTCGCTTTGGAGACCAGGCTGGCCTCGAACTCACGGAGATCCGCCTGCCTCTGCCTCCCAAGTGCTGGGATTAAAGGCGTGCACCACCACCGCCCGGCTGTTCTTATAACTTAAATTAACCCATTTCTATAAATCTATACCTTGCCACGTGGCTCGTAGCTTACTGGCATCTTCACATGCTGCTTTTCATGACGGCAGCTGGCAGTGTCTCTGACTCAGCCTTCCACTTCCCAGCTTTATTCTCCTCCTTGTCCTACCTATACTTCCTGCCTGGCCACTGGCCAATCAGTAATTTATTTATTGACCAATCAGCAACACACTTGACATATAGACCATCCCACAGCAGACATCCCATTTTTACTAAAGATACATGAAAACAATTGGATGATTGGAATTAGCAAGGCTTTTGCTGCTTTTCATGACTCAGAAGGAACATAAAATGGATGATATGATCTCCTAATCTCTGTATGACAGGAAGTTCTTACGGACAAGAAGTATAAAGTTGGCACATGAAACCCAGATCTGTGAGGTTACAGTGGTGATATTTAGAGAAAAAAATCTCATTCAATTCTGAGAATCTGAAGTCTCAGAACTTGGGAGAGAGTGCTAGAACTATATCCTGAATCGATGATTTAGTTACATGATCTCATTTAACTCCCCGAGGAGTCTTACTTACATTTAGCTCAGTAAGGTCAATCAGCTCATTTGAATCCTCTGTATGTATGAGAGGACACAAGAAAACCAACCTGAATGAAACTGTGTTCACCGGTTCAACATTCAGGGGAATTCAAATACTTCCTATCCAGAAGATACAGTCTGCATACTTGGAATTTATCAATGAACAACAACAACAGAAAAAAAGATTTTTGATCATATGTTGCTGAGAACTTTTATTTTGGTTAAAGGATAAAGTAAATAATTAACAAATATTAAAATTAATAAATGATATGGAATATTGGATAAGCACTATAGAAAAAAAGTATATAGCTCTCCTCCCACAAGTGTGTGCATACGGGGGGGGGTGTGTAGGAAATCTGAGAAGGGTTTATTTTTATAAAAATATTTATTTTTATCCATGTATGGGTATGTGCATGTGCATTCAAGTGCCCATGGAGGTCTTGGAGCTGGAGCTGGAGGTTATTGTGAACTGCCCACTGTGGGTGCTGCAGACTGAACTTGAGTCCTATGGAAGAGCAGCAGATACTCTTATATACTGGACCTCTTCAGCTTCTCTTGGGGATTATGAAATAGGATGTTCAGAGTAGATCTCAAAAGATATTAACATCAGAACAAAGATTTGGAGATAGAAGGCTTTGTGTAGGTAGATATCCGAGGGAGACAGCTTAGCAGGCATAAGTAACAACAGCCCTGAGAAGCCAAGGCAGGACTACACCTGTAGCTTTCAAGAAAAAGTCTAGTTGCCCGTGGGAATGGGCTTTAATGAAGTCAGCCTGGGGGTGGGAGGGTCAGACACTGAGCTCACAGAGGTGAGTTCAGACTTTTCCAAGACCTCTTGGTTATACTTTGGATGAAATGTGAAATGGAGCTCTCTCTTCTATAAGAACGAGTATGTGAGCATTCTCTGTTGCTTGCAACATGTGTTTGTTTTATTCTATAGTTGTTATTATTATTATTATTATTATTATTATTATTATTATTATTATTAGTGTGTGTGTGTGTGTGTGTGTGTGTGTGTGTGTGTGTGTGTGCATGTCATGTGAGTGCAGGTAGCTTTCACAGAACATAGGCGTTGGATCCTCTGGAGCTGGAGTTACGGGGGATTGTGAGCTGTCTGACATGGGTGTTGGGACTTGAATCTTGGAAGAGCCATCTCATAAGCCCCTGCTTACAACATGTCTTTAATTTTTAACTGTACATTTATTTGACCTGGATTTTTTCACTTCCATCTGGTTTTGGGCTAATATTTAAATCCTAATAACTATGCTTCTATTATTTAAGAAAAAAGAAAACATAGTCAAGTTAGTTTGGAATGTATCTTGAAAACATGGGACCACAGAAGAACTCAGTGGTGGGCTAGAATCAATCTAACTGTTTCATGAGGGCCAATTGTTGAAGCTCACACACTGCTTTTGGGAAGCCATGGACACACTGCCTTCATGAGAGCAAAGAGATGGTGCAGATATGATTGGGCTTAAGTACTTGAGGTACAGAGTTATCCTGAGTCAGTCAGGTGGCTGTCACCTAATCACAACTCCTGTGTGAAAGGAATACAATCATGAAACATGTCCAGAGGGATGCCAGGGAGACAGGCTTGACCTTCCATTGCTAAGAACATGAAGGTGTACATAAGTTTGGTGTGCACAAATGTGAACATTCACACACATGTGCATGTGGCATCTGTGTGGAGGCCAAAGGTTGATGTCAGGTGACTTCCACAGTCACAGTCTACTTTATTTATGGCAGCAGAGCTTGCCATTGAACCAGGAGAGCACTGATTTGGCTAGTTTGGCTAGCCACCTTACTCTGCTAGGTAGTGTTAGAATTACAGGTGGATCACAATACCCACTTGTTTTTTATATGATTTCTAAGGATCCTGCACATCAGTGCAGTAAGTGCTTTATCCAATAAGTAATCTTACCAGCCCTACAATTGTTTTTAGAGTAGGTAGACTCTAGAAGCTCCTTTCCTCCTGTTTTTGTTTTTTTCCCTGAGCGTGGAGGAGAAGGGTTAGATATCAAGGGCTGGTGGTGGGGGACTGGCTTCTTTGCTGTAGGAGGGAAGGGATGAACAGTAGAGATGGCAGGTGTGGTAAGAGGTTGCTGCTCACAGCGGGGAAAAGGTGATGGGGAGGCTTGTAGACGAATTTCTAAATGGTCTTATTAAATAGGAAACATGGAGCCAAGTATAGGGGTGAAAGCCTTAGAGAAAGATCAGGGAAATAGGGAAAGCCACAGCTAACCTTACCTGACCAACTCTGCAGCTTCCCAATGTGAGTTGCTTCCTGTCTACCCACGCCTTTATTGCCTTGCTGTTCTGCCCTCTCATTGGCTCTCTTAGCCCAACTACCTCACTTTCTCTTCCTACACAGCTCTGTCACTTTCTGTTTGTCTGTTCAAACCTCCAGGTCTCTATGGTTGGTACGGGAATTAAAGGTGTATGTCACCACGCTTGGCTCTGTTCCCTAGTGTGGCCTTGAGGGCTTGTGCTACCACTGCCTGACTTCTTTGTTTACTTAAAATGGCTTGCTATTTCCTCTGATCTCCAGGCAAACTTTATTTATTAAAGCACAAATAAAATATCACCACATTTCAGCACAAATAAGATAACACCACAGAGGCTGAAGAGCCTTGGAGAACAGGTGGGCTGATAGTGAGATTGTAAACTTAGATGATACCAGAGCTTCATCAAGCCTAGGGACACCAGATGTGCAATACTATGGTTTGAGTGTCTCCAAGGGCCCTTGCGTCCACAGCCCATAAATCATGGTGGGGGGTGACCTTTAAGAGGTGAGGCCTAGCGAATGATGTCACATTGTTAAGGCTTGGTCTTGAAGAGGATTGTGAATATCAGTCTCTTCCTCTGTCCTCATTCCTTGGGTGCTATGAGGCGAGAAACTTCCTCTGCCATGATGTATGGCCTTGCCACATTTTCAAAATCAATGCAGCCAGTAGAGCAGGGACTGAAACTTCCAGAACCTTGAGTCCAAGTAAACCTTTTCTCCTTAAGCTGAAAGTCTCAGGCATATTACAATAACAGAAATCTGGTTAAAACACACACACACACACACACACACACACACACAGGCAGTTGCACGTAAAAATAAAAAATAAAAAATAAATAAATAAATAAATAAAGCAGATGAGTGTGCCTTTGCCCAACTTTAAACATTTTAATGAGAAATGGGTCAGAGAACCAGTAGTAGTAGTTTACCCTTATGACCTACTAGCTTAGTACCTGTTTAAGAGAAGAAATAAAGTTTCTCGATTTATTTTGTTGTGTAAAATCACTCACAGTTGGGGCAGGCAAGATGCTTGCCACACATGCCTGACAATTGAAGTTGTGTTCCCAGAACCCCTGTAAAGGTGTAAGGACAAAAGTGACTCCACAGAAGATGTTCTCTGATCTACACACACACACACACACACACACACACACACACACACACACACACACTTCATAGAAACTAGAAACAGTTAATTGTACAAGAGAGAGACAATACTCAGGGCATTATGACATACTTCGGCAATATATCCCAAATATCAGCATGGTGCTTGATGCTGTTCTAAGATCTCTGTGTACTGTGATGAACAAACTCTCGTCTCTTATAAGGTCAGAGGTATTAATAAGCAATAATATTATTATGTAACAATATTATTATTAGGTACACAGGAGGTACTAGAGGGAGTGAAGGGTGAATACGAGTATTGCTAATGGGAATGGCTTGATGCAATATGAAGTGCAGGTAGAGTCTACGGGAAGGAGGCATGTGTGCCATGCAATTCCTTGAATAGGCTGATGGAGTGGCCATGTGGGTATCAGGGACAAGAGAGTACCACCAGGAAGGATGCTTCAGTGCACAGATTCTAAGGTGACATGATACTGGCTCACTACAGGAATGAAAGAAAGAACACACACACACACACACACACACACACACACACACACACACACTTCTGAAGTCCAGCAGTGATTTCTAACTGGGTCCAGATAGCCCGGAGATAACATGGAGGATCACGGTCATTGCTGGGGTGATATTAAAACTCCAGTGGAGTGGGCTATAGTTTCTCCCATTCCTCTTAAACCAAAGGAGCTGACTTTGCATGTGTTTTGTATACTTGGCTTCTGTGTGTGATACAACTGTTTTTAAACTGTCAAAAAAAAAAAGGCAAAGTTTGCAAACCACCATGCTAGATATTTCTGGAAATCCCTCCCAGCCACAGCATTCTGATTTTCTCCAGGGAAATCATTCCTGCTTCTAGAGAGTAGAGCAAGAGTCGGGGCACACTGTAGCAACAGTGTGATATTATCGTGGAGTGTTATCAGTGACTGTTTGCTTCTGGAATCCAGTAGCAACTTGTCAAGAGGAAGGAACTCCAGCCCAAGGTTCCCAGCCTTAACGCCCATGGAACCGGAGAGCTGCCTCACAGCACACTCTTTATGATCTTTTCAAGGGATCAAAATATTTAGATGAGAAATTATGGGAAATGTTTTCATGAGGGCAAAGCTTCTTGGAGAACATGAAAAACTGCTGTTTTGAACGTATTTTGACTATTTTGTGTTAGAAGATGAATTTTCTGAGAACTTCATTCTATTGGGATGTATCTATATTCGGTAATACGTACTTGCTTTTAAGCCTTGCAAACCTAACGGCTCCTGACAGATGTAAGGATGTGTGCAGCTGCTGCTACATTCAAAATACAGAACACACTCCAGGCCCCGAAGCTCCCCTCCCGTTGCGTATTTTGAATAACCTTCTTCCCTGTTCTTGCCTCCAGGCAAAAATGCCTGCCTTCCAAGATTGTAGATTAATTTTTTTAAGTTTTTTTCTTTTAGATTTATTTTATCTGTATGGTGTTTTGTGTGCACATGGGTCTGCGTGCTGTGTGTGACTGGTGTCTGCAGAGGTGAGGAAAGGGCATCGGATCACCTGGAACTGGGGTTACAGATGATTGAGAGCTGTCCTGTGGATGCTGGGAATTGAACCCAGGTCCTCTGGAAGAGCCACAAGTGTTCTTAAACACAGAGCCATCTCTCCAAGCCCATAATTTGAGTTTTTCTTTTACATTATGTGGTAGCTACTCTTGTATTTAGTACAATGCTTTTGAGGATTATCTGTGCTGATGTATCTATGCACAGCTTGTGGAGAAGTGTTTAACTCTAAGCAACATCAGGGGTTACTCTCACCTGTTGATGGACATGTGGATTGACTGAAGGTGCGGCTATTATGGAAAGATTACTGGTGTACCTTACCATCTTCTGGCCAGAACAACTGCACTCTTCGTAGGAATAGCTGTGCTGGTTTGTAGGCCTCACAGCTGGGCTTTGTGACTTCTGATCTTCTCTCATAGAAGGAGTAGTCACTGGACCCTCACCTGAGTATCCAGTCACACCTTCCCCCAGTTGTATACAATTTTGCCCTAATTAAATATGGCATTGTTTGTTTTATTTTTTGGGGGGTGGCTAGAGTCAATAGACTATGGAGAAGTAGGATGAGCAAGCTCTTCCTATCTGGCTATGGGGAAGCCATCATCCATGGTAAGCAAAGATTTTCAGTCACCCATGCTCCTGTTAGTGACTCCTCACCCACATTCTATAAGGAAACCCAATAATCTCATTAGTTCCCTAGGGAGAACGTTGGTGGAATCAAACTTAGCTTTGTCCCTGGAACTTTAGGAGAGTAGACATCGTCTAGAACCTCCCCAAGGAGACTGCTCTTGGAACACCTACGAGCAATGAGCACAAGTCCCTGTGCGGACATACTTCCTATCTTGAGTGCCATCCCAAGCTTGCATTGCTGGGCCATAGCAGTGCATGCTTACATTTTTGTGAAGCATGTAAAGTAGTTACAATCTATATTCCCACAGCAACAGGAGCCTCCCAGCTGCTCTTCATACCTGCCAGCTCTCACTGTCAGCCTTTCTCACAGCAGTCATGCCAGTGGGTTTATAGGGTTGTCTTGCTGTGGTTTAAACCTGCTTTTCTCAGAGTCTTGCATGCCAAGCCTGCTGTTTTGATGTTAACCTATTTGATTTTAGCTAAAATAAGCTCATGGGCATGCTGGTCTGTGGTGCTGGCAGGTGATCAGGGAAGGAGGAAGAGGGTTTCACAATATAGAGAGCAGCTTGGCCTGGAGCTCTTGATCCTGATTGATTTAGAAAAAAATCCTTCGTATACATGGAATGCTTTGCATATTTCTAGTATCAATATTTGAACTCATTCTTGGAGTTACTTCTCTTTTAGTTTTGAAAACTAATCATAGAAGTTGAAAAATAAGAACAGAACCATAGGTGCTTATTGAAGTATGTAAATAAATTGTGTATTTATTTTCTAAACGTTATCTGATTCAATAAAGCGTTGGATGGTTCATTTCATTATCCAGTTACAGAACTTTCAATCAGTTTTGTTTGCCAGGAATTTACAAGATGCATGGTATCTTAATCAGTGTTCTATTGCTGTGAAGAGACACCAGGCCTAAGGCAACTCTTAGAAAAGGAAGCATTTACCTGGCAGCTTGCTTGCAGACTCAGAGGTCTAGTCTGTTACCACTATGCTGGGGAGCATGGCAGCAGGTAGGCAGGCCTGGTGCTGGAGAAGGAGCTGAGAGACTACATTCTGGTACCCAGGAACTAGGCAGAGAGAGACACCGGGTCTGGCAGAGGCTTTTGAAATCCCAGTGCCCACTGCCAGTGACATACCTCCTCCAACAAGGCCACACCACCTAATCCTTCCTAACAGTCCACCATTGGGAATCAAGTGTTCGAATACCTGAGCCTATGGGGCCACTCTCATTCAAACACTACCCACAATTTATAATTTATTAGAGATATTTCTCCTGGGGATTTTTGTTTTTTAAAAACTGCATTTTATTTTTGTATTATGTTGTATGAGGCTGGACAGATGGCTTATCAGTTAAGAGCAGTTGTTCTTGCAGAGGACTCAGGTTACATTTCCATCACCCACATGATGGGCCACAACCACCTGTGACTCACTCCAATTCCAGAGAACCCAGTGCTTTCATATGGCCTCCCTAGGTACTGGGTGCATGTGTGGTATAAATACAGATAAGCAGGCAAAATTACACATAAAATAAAATAAACCTAAAAATATTAAACTCTCTCTCTCTGTGTGTGTATGTGTGTGTGTGTGTGTGTGTGTGTGTGTGTGTGTGTGTGTGTGTGTGTTTGCATGTAAGTGCAGGTACTCTCAAATGTCAGAGGAATACATCTGATCCTCTGGAGATGGAGTCATAGACTGTGGTGATGTGAGTATTGGGAACCCAGGTCAGGTCCTCCACAAGAGTAGTAAGGACTCTTAACAGTTGGGCCTTCTCTCCAGTCCCATTCTTTACATCTTTATGCATGTAAAACATAAATCATTTGCTCATGTGCTCAGTAAGTGTGATCATTATGGGTGTGCACCTTCATGATGTAAACTCTCTTCATTATCTACACTGCATTGCCTTTATTTGATTTGATGGAGTGCTGCTGATAAAATCCAGGGCATTTCACAAGCTTGACAAGTGCTCTGCACTGAACTGTATCCCCAGCCTGCAGATATAATGAATCTTAAAAACCATAGCTTAAATCCAAGATGTTGGGAATCTGCTACCAAAGTTCTGCTGACTTTCAATTATAATAGGTTCGTGATCATTAAGCAGAACCCGAAACCCAGCACAAAGCACAGCATGCTTACTTCAGCAAAGCACATTTAAGACAAATTCAACAAAAATACTTCAAGTAGTTTGATAGCAAGTCTATCATTTTTCCATAAACAAATCAGCTGCAAAAATATTAGATTATTGCCCAGTGTGTTTCATATTTCATTTAAAGTTTTATGCACCAGAAGGGAAATGGTGTTTAGCTGTAGGTTGTCTGTTACATTATGTGTAGGTGTAGATAGTGTATATTTTATAAAAATTTGTTCAGAGCAGTCTGAGACTTGGAAATGTAGATGTGGTGTAGTCATGCTCTTATATCATCCAAACCTCTGATGCCATGCCAGAACCATTTTGTGAAAAGTCATAGCATGTGGAGGAGCATCCTAAAGCCAATAATGTCTCTGAAAGTCACAGGTAGGCACATCACTCCAGAGGATGGGGTGAAGACCACCAGGATTCTGCCAGAGGCTACTATGTTGCTGGCAGATTTTGTGGGCAAATGTATACATACATATGCATATACATACCATATATGCACATATACATATTTTCTTTTTTAGGAATCATTCTTTAAGACAAGTCTTTGGTTTCTGTTTCATTATTCTAAACATATATGTATATTATAAACATCTTATTAACCTTAATTTTTTCAGAATTAATTATACACACTCACACACACATTTTGCTTTCCAAAACTTTGGTGCATTCTGAGACCTAGAATGGTAATTTGGCTTCCTAAACCTAGTCTAATCATTACATTCCCCTAGAATGAGGAGTTCTGAATTTACTTTCCTCCAGTCCAAGAGAAATTGTGCCATTAGCAATTTATTTTTGATGCAATATGAAGTGCTTGGCTTAAAAGAGGAAGAAAAATCTCACTTTTCTGCCAGGTTGGAAGCATGTTCTATTGTTTACTTTCTACTAAGTGTACACGCTATTATAAAAAAATAATTTAAATCTCTTTCCATTAAATTGCAACTATGTAATGATACATATTTAAGGAAGCTTTTTATTGAAGTGTAATGTGCATGTAGAAATCTCAAGTATATCATTGAATGAATCTCAAACACATCTTTGTAATTACCACTCCAAACAGGAAATAAAATTTCAGTGTACTAGAAACCATTCCCATGTATTTACCACACCCTGAAAGAAAACTCTCTCCCCGAGAAGCCATCTTTGTCAATAGCTCCTCAGGGAGGGTGGAGGCTTCTATGCCCCTCCCCCATGCCTGCTAGAAAGCTGATGCAGATCTTGTATAGGCAACCATAGCTGCTGTGAGTCCATCCTGTCATGCCGGGAGCACTGTTTTGCTCTGGTCCTCCCCAACCTCTGGCCCTAACAATCTTCCTGTCCTGTCTTCCCTGAGCCTTTGAGGATTATTTACTTTTTTAAAGACAAGGTCTCGCTGTGTAGCCTAGGATGATCTTGAAGTAGCTATCCTCCTGACTCAGCTTCCCTGTTGGGATGACAAGTGTGGACCAGGATGCCCAGTTGAACCTCATCTTTATCACTTGTCACGTGAGAACTCTCACATTCCTGGTTCCCTTTATTTTGGGGGCTGGTCACCCTGGTTTTCTCCTCACTCCACAGTCAAGACTGTCCTCTCCTAAGACTCTTGGGTTTTTATCTGAAAGACTTACATCAGAACATATTCATGCATACCTATATTCCTAGTAATGAAGAGCCTGAGGCAGGAGGATCACAGCAAGTCTAAGGACTGTGTGGTTTGCATAATGAGTTCCAGGCCACCTGGGCTACACAGGAGGACCACATCTAAAACAAAATCAGTTTGATTAGTTAGTACTCCTCCCCCACCCCCCATACACACACACACACTGTCAGGCCTTAACGTTTCCAATAGCTTCTTCTGGGGACTGCCATTCCTTAATCCATTTTTGAGGGCAGAGGCACCATTAATGAAGGAAAGGTACTCCAAAGTGAGAGTCATAGGGAGGAACTGTGAAAAATCCCCTGAGAGTTTTTAGGCTGGGTTACAGGACAGCAAACCACCAGTGCTTTTGAGTCTACTAAATGCTCCGTTCACCAAGTGATTTAGGGAGCACGCTCAGTAACAACCTCCCCCTTCTTCTTCTTCTTCTTGTTTTTGTTGTTGTTTGTTTGCTTGTTTGTTTTTTGAAATGGTTTCTCTGTGTAGCCCTACCTGTCCTGGGGAGATCAGTCTGCCTCTTTCTTAAAATTTAGGAATCACAGTGGTAAAACTGCGGATTTCTTAATACTAATCAAGGAGAATCAGTACAAATAAAATTGCAATAAAAAACTGTGGTCTTTCTTGACAAAATTTTAGTATGTAAAAATTAGTATCGTTGCTTTTAGGTGAACATTTCTAAGTTAAGGCATATTTGGAGGAATTTTAAAAGTTTAAAAATTTTATTTAAGAGTGTGTTTGTGTGCATCTGCATGTCTGTGTTCATTTGAACATATGTTCACATGCGTGTGCTGGTGCCCTCACTTGGAGCTGGGGTTGCAGTTGTCTGTGAACCACACAACCCAAGTGATGATATCCAGACTGTGGTCCCGATGACTGAGCTACAAGAACTTTTGACCACTAAGCAATCTCTCTAGCCCCAAGAGGGATTATTTCAAGGGTTTTTGAGGGCAACTGCTTTGAAAAGAGAGACTTTGCAGTCATTCTCTTCACCAACTGATTTTTATGACTCCTGGTTTTTCTTTACTTAGATTTCCTTGTGGCAAAGTCCTGTAGCCAAAGCTTTTATTAACAAGTAACAAAATGGTCTTATTGAAATTGAATATTCTCTGCATATTTTATTCCGTCACTTAATAGCGCAGTTACCAAGGGACCAAGGACAGAAAACTGAAGGTTGAGTTGGTGCCCCTGTTAATGTGTGTCCCATCACCTTTGCAGTTTCTAGCAGCAGCCTTCCTGTTTCGTCCCCTCACCTTGTTCTAAACATCAAGCCTCTCTTCCAGGACAGTTGGAAGAATTGAGCAGCACGGCCCTGCCTCTCCGGGTACCAGCTAAGCACTCCTCCTCCCCTGCATGTCCTCTGACAAGAACAATGCTGCTTTCGTTCAGTATCCAAGACGTCAGAGTTCTGAGGCATCTTCCACCCTCCTCTCCTTCATCCTTCCTGTCCTACATCCAGCTGCCAGACTCCTGGGAAATGTATCTTTTATTTCTCCCCGGGCCCAGTGCCATTAACTTTTTTCAAGTCCCCTCCATGATATCCCAGAGTCTTGCTGTTGTTCCTTAGGACAAGTTTTCCCATCACAATCTATCCTAAAATGTTGGAAGATACTCCCCACTCTACATTCTAATCTTGACCTTTTCACCCAAAAAGATTTTCAATATCTTCTCTGGTCCACAGAACAAAGCCCAGATTCCTTGCATTGTTATTAAATTCCTTTACCACATAGACCCAGTTGTCTCCCAGCCTTATTTTGAAAGGCTTTCTCCACACATTCTGTGTTTCAGTTGAGTTAGATTCCATTGTTCCCTGAAATATGAACTTTGGAATCAAATGGGACATAACTAGATCCAGTTGTACAGGTCACTGCAGATGAGCGTGGATGGTCTCCATCTGCTCCAATTCTTGTCATCCTTAAAATAAAGTGATGCTATCTCACACAAAGTGTCACCATGACAATACAATATAATGACGTATGCAAATTTCTGGACTCAAGGCCCGGATAATGAAAATCCAGTAAATGATACTTCTTATTGTTATTTCTTGTCTACATCCTCTTTCTGTTTCTCTCCTGCATCTTATTTCCGTTCATATTCTCTTTCTGATTCTGGAATTTTCCACCTCATCTTTGATCATCTTACTTCTGATGGGATTGCCCAACCCTGCCTGTTTGCCTAGCTAATTCCAAACTGTCCTGTATTGTGGTGACTCCCCAAATCCTTTCCAGTGTGATGAATGGGCAGGCTAATCCAATTCCTCTGAGTAACTTTGTATGGCCCAATCCTGGACACTGAACCAAAATGCTGCCAAGGGGAGTCTGGTGCTAAAAGATGTACGTTTTTCAGTCAAGAAAGTTGCCCTTTGTTTGGATTGGATGTAATGCCTGAACTGCTACTTTTGGCCAGTGATGAAGGTGCCTCCCAGTGAAGCAGACAGAGAGGCTCTGACTGCTCTCACGAAGCAGGTGGTGCTGAGCCCGCTGCTCCCTCTTCCCTAGTCTTTTGATACAACATTAGTCGCTCACAGAATTCCGTTCACAGAATCACGACGCGCTTTCCTTCTTACAGTCAGAAGCGTGTTAAAAACCCAGCATGAGAGCACATGCTTGTAATCCCAGCACTCAGAAGAAGCTGAAACGCCTTGGAGGTTGAGAATTTTAGGTCAGCCTGGGCTACTTCATGATACACTGCCTAAAAGTAACAGCAAATGCAATATATTCAAATGTTTACTATCTCCCAAGGCCTCATGAAGATCCCACTGTCACCGGGCGGTGGTGGCGCACGCCTTTAATCCCAGCACTCTGGAGGCAGAGCCAGGCGGATCTCTGTGAGTTTGAGGCCAGCCTGGTCTACAAAGCGAGTTCCAGGAAAGGCGTAAAGCTACACAGAGAAACCCTGTCATGGAAAAAAAAAAAAAGATCCCACTGTCTTGATGAAACTGTCCCTGGCTCTTGGTGCATGGGAAGTACTCTCTGGCCTCCCATGGTGCCCTGTGAGGTGTCTGTTCCTTGTACTCATCATCTCTGGCCACCATGGAGGGGTGCTGTGTGTGCAGCTGTCTCTGTCTTCCTGAGATCTCCCCTGAAAGCAACTTTTCTTTCCCTTTGCACCCTCTGCTGACTATTCCACAGTAAGTTGCCACTAATGTATTTCAAAGGTCATATGTGACTCCTTGGGTTTTTACATGCTTTTTTTCCTTGTCTAGACATAGTTTTTTTGGTTTTTTTGTTCCTTTTTTATAGTACAGTGGTTTTGATACACAGATGTATAGATTTTCTTACAAATTTTCCTGTACAAAATATTTTAACAATTCAGTTTTATAGAAGGGAACCCTAAATATACTTAACTGGTGGCTACCCCAGAGAAAGAAACATAAAACTTCCAAGCACAGGAGAAGGACAGAAAGGCTACCTGGTGACCGCTTAGTTGAACCCACAACCCTAATGCACGTCCCTGGGCAGATGCATTTTCTAGATTTATTAATCTCCTAATTTGTGACACAGGTGAATGGCTTTCCTCGTGCTAATACACTGGCAGGAGATAGAGATAGGACTCTCACAGGCAATGCTTGTTTTCTGTAACAAGAGTCCATAAAGTTCATGCTTCCCTCGGTTTGAGCCTTTTTCTTATCACTTTGATTTTAGATTCTAAACACCGATCATTTGACGATGTTCACCTTCAAGAACACAAACTTTTAAACACTTTGGCTTTATTCCCGTGTCAATTCATTTCCCAAGGGAGGCCTCTGATACTCCGCAAGGCTTTTCAAGTCAGTTAGCTTAGTTTTCTAAGCAAAAGCTCCATCCTAGGCTTGATCAAGATGATACTCAAAGTGTCCATCAGTGTCAGTAGCTCAGGTGATATGGGGCAAGTCAGAATTTCTGTCCTAGGGACTTACAACTCTTCAGATGTCAGTGTTTGAAACAGGGAAGATTTTACTACTGCTGCCCCTGAGCTTCTGCTCCGATCCTCTGGTTTTGTAAGAAACGTATTTGTCACACCATACAAGGTTGAAGAGGGGACTCAAGAAAGGAGTGTCAGGAAACTTTGATACGCACCGTGTGGCACGGAGTAAGGGGAAGCCTGGGCTAGCTCTGGGAGGCTAGGCTCACTGTGGAGGCCAATTCCCCGAGATAAGTTTGCGACACAGGCGTTGAAGGAGCTGTACTGGCTCTTCCCTTTCTCTCAGGCTGAGTGATTTCTAGTACCTGAGCCCAAAGGTGGCTCCCGGGACTTTGAGAGGGAGAGGGTGTGGGTCTTCATGGGGGGCCGTTACAACTGGGCCTGGTTATGAGTTATGACTGCCTCTCAGCAGCTGCTGAGCTCTGTGGCAGTGGCTGCTCACTGCCCTTCTGGCAGGAATCCCAGAGCCAGGCTGTCTGCTGGTGAGTGTGATGAACAACCCAAGAGTCCGGCATCCAGGAAACAAAACAGGCCCTCAAGCTGAAGACCTCCAAGAACCAGCTTCACTGGCTCCCTTGTGGTCCTCACGTTGTCCTTGATGTGTCAGGCTGCTTGTTAAGGTCCCCTGACTTGGCACTTGCAGGCTTAGCTACCTCATTTTGTTTGGTGATTCAATAATTTTCGTTATTCCAAGAAATGATTTTTGAGTATCAACTCAATGCTGAGTACTTTTGTCTGCAGTGGGGGCACAGGCGACAGTGGGCAAGACAAACAGTCGCTGCAGTCACTGACAACCACTGAATGTTTCCTCTCTCACGTGAATCTGTTCATGGCAGGTTTATTTATGTGTAGGAATGTTGCTCCTGCATGCATATCTACATAACACATGTGAGCCTGTTGCCTTCAGAGGAGAGAGAGAGAGAGGTGTGACATGAAAACAGTCCATGAGGTGCTTGTGCACACAGAGGACTGGTTGCCAGCCATGACACACAGGTGTTCAGACAGGTATGGGACACTGGTTGGTCACCCCCCGAGGTAGGTGGCAACTAGGAAGGAGTAGGAACCGAAGACTGTTAGAAGAGTTTAGAAATCACGCTGAGACCTCTGTATTCTTTCATGTCTCTTGTGACGGTCTGAATGCTAGATGTCCTCTGTCATCCTGCATTTGGATACTTGGCCCCAGTTTCGCATCTATTTGGAGAGACTTAGGAGGTGTGGCCTTGCTAGAAGAAGTACAGGCTTTTCCACATCTGCATACATCTACATATCACACACACACACACACACACACACACACCCCTACATGTAACACATACACACATGCATACAAATATACAGACACCTACAAGTAACATACACTTGGGCACACACCTACATGTAGCACACACACACATACACATATATATATATATATATATATACATACTCATATGTAACACGTAAACATGGACCTGCATACACATATACATACACACACCAACCTACATGTAACACACACACACAATAATCCAGATTTTTAAAAAATGTGTATAAAGGAACTAGTAAGGAAAAAAAAAACATGCTAGCTGTTAAGATATTTTAAATTTTACTCACTGTTAGGAGAGTTTGGACAGCTCAGAGAACAGGCTTGTCACTGAGGGAGGCTCTTTTCAGGGACCCAGCAGCACAAGTTGAGCGAAACTTCTGCTTATAAGTCTTTATTTCCTGAGTCCTTAGGTACGTTTCTCACATATCTGTGAGAGCAAGCAGCCACTGCACGGTAACATGAGTCCAGTGCGCACTTAGTGGCAGCATGGGGACAGACTGTTGAAACATCTTTAAAATCTAAAGGACTTAATTATTTTTATCCTATGTGTGTGAGTGTTTTACCTGCATGTACGTATGTGTACTATGTGCATGCCTGGTGACTGTGGATCCCTTAGAACGGAGTAAGCTGCTACAGAAGGGCTGGCACAGAACCGGGATCTCTGCAGGAGCGGTAATGCTCTTAACCCGGTCTCTTCAGCGTTAACACCTTTCAGTTGCATTTGAAACTATCCTTGCAACATCCTTTCCCCAAGGAAGAGAAAGAACTAAACAGCTAGATGGAAACAAATAAACAAATCCCAGGCAATTATTATTTGAACTCCATGTTCACTTCCTGCCTGGTGCAGGAAGAGGTTGTTTGTTTGTTTGTCTGTTTGTTCATTTATTTTTAAGGTCACAGGAGTGCGGTCACAGCAGAGCTAGAGCCAAAGCCTTTTGAAAGGGTTTTGGGCTTATGTGCTTAAATTTCACTGAGATTAAAAAAAAATATATATATATATATGCCCATACCACCAAAATTCCCGAGGCCCGACTTTGATTTGGCATGGTCTTCACCAGCGTATGTGGCGCAATGCATTTTGGAAAGAGGCTCCTAAGTTTTGAGAGTCGTGGATTTTTACCAAACCTATCCGTGTGTGGAGGGAATTCTCTGTTTTTTGTAGCGCTGACACTCATCCATCTGTAGAAATGAGGCAGAGATGGCGGGCGGCGGCGGAGAGGAACAAATCAGGAGGTAAGATGGGCAGCTGTGCTGGGAACCGACGGGCCAGCCTCCCACCTGCTCGCCACCTGCAACAAGGAGGAGTCGCAGACACTCAGGCCTTGGCCTTACAATGCACCTATTTACTGCTCCGAGGGAGAAGCAGAGACAGCCGCTGTGTTGGCTGAGGGGGAAACCTGCTCAGTGGGGCCTGGGAATGGAAGCCATCCAACAGGCCTTCAGGGAAGGGGGACAGTGAGGCACTTATGCTCAACTATAGTTCTAGGCTCCATTCCCTAGGGAGGTCTGGTGCCTCCAGAAACCTGGCCTGCAGCAGAGACCGCAGGCTTAGCTGCTGTGGAGAGCAGCTCTCCCTGCTTGCCAGCCTGGCTCTCCACATTTAGGGATGGGCAGAAGGAGAACATGGCTCTGTACTTCCTGGCTGTCTCCACAATGCCTAGTGGTCCAAAAGAGACATGCATTTCTTCTAGAGATGAATGGTGTAAAACTGTGAAGGTAAATATGCCTAGCCCTGCTTCTCTTAATGTCAAATAGCCAGTCAAAAAAACAATCTTATAAAGAAAGCTTTATTATATAATAACGCCAAGAACAGGCCAGGAGCCTCTGGGGACCAAGCATACACAGACTTTATTTTGTTGTGTTTGCTTGTTCTGTGACACAAGGTCTTACTATGTAGCCGTAGCTAGTCTGGAATTTGCTGTGTAGATCAGGCTGGACTTGAATGTTCTGTAATCCTCCTGCCTGAATGCTGGGGTTATAGGCTCCACAGTCTTCAGCGTGTTATTTTGACAAGTTTGTGATGTTATTGAGCTTTGGGAAGGTTGAGAACTCTCCTCTTAGCATGCTTCCTTGAATGGATTGAAGCCAGTGGATGAAGAGAGCAAAAGTCACTTCTGAAATGGGCAAAATGGCAAAGTGAGGTTGACAACCTGAGTTTTGACACTACAGCAGTGGTTCTCAACCTCCCCAATGCTGTGGCCCTTTAACACAGTTCCTGATGCTGTAGTGACCCCAACCATACAATTATTTTCACTGTTACTTCGTGACTATAATTTTGCTACTGTTATAAATCATCATGTAAATATCTGTGTTTCCATGATCTTAGGAGACCCTGTGAAAGGGTCATTCCTCCCCAGAGAGGTCATGCCCCACAGATTGAGAACCACTTCAATAGAGGCTGCTGTGGGCACCAATGTGGGGGAACCAGGGCTGCTGGGAAGACTCCTTTCTTCTAGTCCTTACCTCTGCCTTTTCTGTTAGGTCATGGGGCCTGAAGAGGGCCTGTCGAGGAGCCAGGGGAAGGGGAAATGAAGGTCAGGGTAGGGAGGCTCCTAAGAGGGATGGAGAGCACTCTGGGGCCTTTTCAAAGGCAGATATCTAGTAATGGATGAGGAACTGGATGTTATTCTTCCTCTCTTCGCTCCACTTACCTCTGCTCTGTGTTGCAACTTCAAGTTCTAGGACAACTTTGAGAGGGAATGATTGATAGGGTTGGATCTTAACCAGCTGCGGCCTATAGCCAAAGCAGAGGCACCTACTGAAGTCAATGGCTGCACTTGGGGGATTTCCATACCTCCTTCCCTCCCTCGCTCCCTCCCTCCTTTGCTCGCTCCCTTGCTCTCTTCCTCCCTTCATCTTTCCTTCCCTCCCTCCTTCCTTTCTTTACTCCTTCCTTATCCCCCTTTGTCCTGAATCCTTAAGTGAAAATCCTTAAGATTGAAACTTTAAGTGCTACCATTTAGCTACATTCCCATGACTTCTTAAAGGGCCAATTCTCTTTTTTGCCCGCTCCCTTCCAATCCCCTTTTTAATCTTCTCTTGCTGGCTCACTCATTGATATTGATTTTCTATTAAGTGTACTTCAACTTATTCTCCCAGAGTGACAGCTATTAATCTGCAAAGTCCTTACAGAGGGAGAGGATACTGTGGAGCATCACTGGGCAGTAGAGATCTTAGCCTGAGCTAACATCTCAGGCCACTCCTCTATCCTTTTGACACCTGCCCTCCATGGCCTCACCCTGGGAGGTCAGTGAAGTTATCATTTAACATGTGGTCATGGGAAGCACTAGGCTGTATACTGGACTCTTGGCAAGAACTGCACTTAAGATCAAGGTACCTTTTCTTCACTTACCATCATGACCACCAAAGAGGAGTACAGAGCACTTGGGTCTCAGAGCACCATGGGAAATGGAGACTGTTAGGAGAACATTAGTTCACACGTTGAGCATCTCCTTTGTGTACACTGTGAACTAAAAGGACAGCCTCTTAGCGGAATGGTTGACACACAGGACAAAACAGAATGTTGGAAGCAGGGGCCCGCGTCTGTGTGACACAAAGCTGAAGTTTCAGGTGAGAGGAATGTGCTCTCCCAGTGTTTGCCTCTTTCAGTGGTGCAAAATTAATAGAATGCGATTCATTGTTCAGTGATGTTATAACTCTAAAGGTGACAAAAGGTAAGGAAATAGGTGCTGCCCATCTACCGCCAGGGACTTAATACATTAACAAGGAAAACACTGGACCTAAACAGACTAAGTTCATTTTTTTTCTGCTCCGAAAATTTTGTTTGGAGAACTGAAGAAGACGGAGTAGAAAAAGGAGCCATTCATGTCTCACATGGAAGGAAAGCCTTGGTTTTGTCTGATACTGGAGAACGCATTTTTGAGGAACTATTCATTCTCCTGAGAATATTACCGTTGAGTCTCTGCCAATGGGACTGTTCCCGTTTGTGATCAGGATTATTTATCCTCTTGTGCTTGTTTGACTCTCTTTTAAAATTCTTCCTTTTTTTCCTTAGTACTTACTTGACTTTCAAATTCCAGCTGATGCACATAGCTGAGTAATTTTCTAGCAAATGAAGCTCAAAGTCGGCTCTCTGTGGCTTCCAACCCACCACCAACATTGCTCTTTGTTCCAAGGTTGTACACATCTTCCCATTTGGAAGCAGATATGCTCCTTCCTAATGAGGAATCCGGACATGTGTTACTGAGGTCTTTCCCTTTGGAATGCAGCCCTAACATGATTCCTTTCATTTCACATCACAAGGAGGCATGGAAATAAGAACTTGGTCTTGATTTTCCACCTACCTTCAGTCCAGTATCTGGCGCACCAAAGGATTTCAGAGCTGTGGGATATAGGGATGTGTGAACAGTATAAAACCTAGTGTGAGTGTGGAAGAGGGTAGATATTGGTGAAATTATTAAGGCCACTCCACGTAGTTAAAAGTTATTAGGTGGTGTAACTAACAAATGAAGGGATAGGTAGGTTGCAGGGTCTGGGAAAGGTGTAGCGCAGTCCGGCGGTGTTCTCTGGAGAACTCTGCTTGGTCTACCTCCAGCGTCCAGGGTCCAGGAACCAAGAGAGGCCCCACATCTGGAACTCGGGTCTTCAGCGTCCTCTCTCAGCCCTGCCTTGTAGGCATGACCATTACCGAAGCCTCAATGGGGGTTGGAACTTCCAGGTCAAAGCTGGAATGGCTACCCACTACAGGTGGAGACATGGAGGATCCACTCTTTGCACAGTGAAGAAGTAGTGTGGGAAGATGTCAGAAGGTTAGGGCTGGGGTACAGCTCCAAGGTAGAGCATATGCTTTGCCTGTACAGGCCTAGGCTTAACACCCAGTGAAGGGAGAGAGGGAGGGAGGGATGTGGGGGAAGAGGATATTTAAAGAAGGAGAGAAGGAGAGAAGAAGAGAAGGAGAGAAGGAGAGGGTAGGGAAGGAGAGGGTCTGCCTTAGAGTATATGTGTCTGACCACTAGCATCTCATTGGAATGGATCCCAATTGTCCAACCCTGAGAGTCTCAAGAGATCTCTGTGGCACACCAGGCTTGTGCTGACCCACTGTGCATCCAGGGCCTGGTTTTGATTTTCATCTTCTTTTTTCCTAAAAGTTCTTTGAAATGCAAGGGAGGAAGTCCTGGGGTGGGAAAACAATCAACAAACATCCCTTAAATCTCCTAAACGACAATAATAAAAACTTAAACAAGATGTTAATAAAAATTTAGTTTTTGGGGATTTGGACAGAAGTCCCTGCTCAGGAGTAAGTTCTCAGACCTTTGCAAACCCCCGTCTCCATGATGACTAGAATCAGAATGAACTTTGGAGAATCCTCTAGCCTGCCCCCAAACTCTTAGCTTGAGTATTTAGCTTACCCTCATCTGTGTCTGCTTAGTGGTCCATGACCAGTATGGCTCTAGGTATTTTCTAGCTTCTTCACCTTTTCTGGAGTTCTAACCTGGATGTAGTGTCCATTCTAAAAGCTAAAGGGGATTTATGTTTGAGAAGAAAAGATGAGCGATTAAGGTACCCTTTCCTGAAAATCTAAAGCTACCCACTTTTGGCTTGGCCTGGGCTGCCCAGAAGTGGACCGTTGGTGTCACACAGCTGTTATCAACAAGGAAGTCAGCTCTCCACCTGGAAGTCACATTGAATTGTGTGTTTTTACTTCCCCTGTGGCTTCATGGCTGGAATGGTCACTAAAGTCAGGGTCACAACGCAGCTCCGACACCTGACGTAAGAATCTTTGTTCCTTCCATGCTCATTGAGTAGCCAGACTATTTACTATTACATTTTTTTTTCAACACAGTTTCAAGTCCCTGGAATTTTATGTTCCCAAGGCAAATTCTCTGTAGAACAGGAGATTTGAAAAACTGCCTAATATTTGATTGAGGAAACAAGTAATTAATAATCAGATCTATGTACCTATTCTGGCAGAGTTTGAAACTCAGGTCCTTGGAAGTGAAACCACCCCTTTCTGAAGCAGGGCCAAGTGTGGTGGCACATGCTTGCAACATCTCAAGTGGCCTTACGAGAAAAGTATTTATGAAGGTATATCCCCGAGCGGGAAGTGCATACACAATATGTTTTTGTTTTATCATGTGCGGGGTTCTTACTGACTTCCCTGAAGAGACTGGGGTCTCTGGATTATCCTCAGACTCCAATAGTTCTGGGAGATTATCTCAATGAAGATCGAGAAATTTAGGATCATAGAATGTCTGAATTGGTTAAAAACCAAACTCAACAAACAAACAGAACTCTGCACTAAATGGATGGCCTCTGTTTGGCTTGTTTTCCTCCATCCTTTGTCTTCCAGTGATGTATGAGAGAAGATATATTTGAAAATAGCTAGTGACGCTATCTTAGAAATGATTTTTAAAGTTGGATCCTCCTGGCGTCTTACTTTTATTCCCCCTCTCCTAAACTCCCTTCCTCCTCTCTTCTGTCTTTCTCTTCCTTAGTTCCTTCGTCCTTCTCACCCTCCCTCCCTCCTGCTCTCTTCCTTCCTTTACTGGGGATTGAACCCAAGGCCTGTGCATGCAAAGCACAAACTCTACCATGGAACTGCATCCAAGCCCCAACTCCCTGGTATCTTCCCATGCTCCTTCACTGTGCCAATAGCCTATTCTCTGTGTCATGATCCTCTTCACACTGGATTTTACACTGTCCACTCATCTCTGTCCCATGGATAGCTCCAAAGTCCTTCAATGTGCCAGACAGTGGTTGAAATGTAGGTAGTAAATCAGCCTGTGAAGTGGTCACAGGACAGAGTTCATGCATTGCCAATCTGTCTTTTGGTTTTGTTGTGTTTTGAGATGGATGAGGGCCTCATTGCTAGAGGCACAGGTAGGGGGTATTGTTTGTGTATATGGACATTTTAGAAATGGGGAGAGGGTGAAGAGTTTGGCTCCTGCCACATTCCCCTGAAAAAAGCTGAACTTTCATTTTAAACAAGCAGGTGCTGAAAGAGGTATTGCTATAGAAGTCTCATTTTGAGCATGCGGTTGGAGCTGGGGATGAGGGTGGGACACAGACCACCAATTAGGCACTCTGGTGACAAAAATGAGGAGAGAGTCCTTCTGAGACACTGAGCGTGGGACTCAGCATGGCTGTGGCTTTGTGGGCCAGCCGCTCCCCTCTCTTCTGGGCAGCAGTCCTGATAAGCCTGTGTTCTTTCATGACTCTTTGGGCAATGGGCACAGACAAGCCAGAGCTGGGAAGGAAAGAATAGGTCTGGTGCTCGCCGTGACAGCAGATGAAAATTTGCTTGTCAATGTTGGAATGCCAGAAAAACATCGGGCAGGCTTGAAGGGCTGGGGGCCAGGAGGGCCAGGATGATGGAGCATCTGGGGCCCAGAGTCATTGTTTTTGGGCCACCTGTACATGAACATAAGTAGCATAATAACACTGTTGGCAACTCTAACCATGATACCTAACTCCCCAAATAAATCTGAATATATTTATGCTTGATTTCCACAGACCAATTTGGATCTCTCTAAAGTGGTCCACGAAGCTCATGACCTGTGGCTCAGGGCTCAGCCTCTCTCTGTAGCCTTTGTCCTTATCTCCTTCACCTCCTCTTCAGATGGTTTGGTTCCCCGTTCCTCAGATCAAGCTTCTGTCTCCCAGCTATATAATTCTACAAAATAGCCTCCCACAGCCACTTGACTGTAGTGTACATCGTCAATCTTTCCTTTAGTTTTTGAAGTAATTGTATCTTTAATTTTTTTATTTTATTTTACAATACAATTCAGTTCTACATATCAGCCATGGATTCCCTTGTTCTCCCCCCTCCCGCCCCCTCCCCTTCCCCCCAGCCCACCTCCCATTCCCACCTCCTCCAGGGCAAAGCCTCCCCCGAGGACTGAGATAAACCTGGTAGACTCAGTCCAGGCAGGTCCAGTCCCCTCCTCCCAGGCCGAGCCAAGCGACCCTGCATAGGCCCCAGGTTTCAAACAGCCAATTCATGTAATGAGCACAGGACCCGGTCCCACTGCCTGGATGCCTCCCAAACAGATCAAGCCAATCAACTATCTCACCCACTCTGCATCTAGTGAATCATAATGTAAATATCTGTGTTTTCTGGTAGTCTTAGACAACCCCTGTGAAAAGGTTGTTCAAATTCCAAAGGGGTCACAACCCATAGGTTGAGAACCACTGCTCTACAGGTTGAAAACCACTGCTCTGGCCCCCAAGTAATTGGTTCCATGTCTTCTCTTTGGGGTGGGACAGGAACTGTGATCTGAATTCTAAATAAGCACCTGTTCTTGACACACATAGACTTCATGAGACCTGAGGAGCTTAGAACAGGAAAAGATCAGAACTGGCAGAGCAGACACCGCAGATGTCAGGAACAGCTACACTCTTACCCAGCCTTGGTCTCAGCACCTTGATATTAGTCACTTTCTGTCTAAGTAGAGTGAAATGCAAGGATTCTGTTGAAAATGAGAGGCTCACAAACTGCTTTGGAGTCGGGAGACAGCTCAGGTGGTAAAGGGCTTGTACTGCAAGTTTAAGGACCTGAGTTCGATGCCCAAACAGATGTTTAAAAAAAAATCTGAGGGTGGTGGTACATGCTTCCAGTATTAGCACCGGGAAGGAAAAGACAGACAATCCTTGGGTCTTGTTGGCCAGCCTAGCCTACTTGGTGAATTCCAGGCCAGTGAGTGTCTCAAAAACTAAGATGGATGCTTCCTAAAGACCAATATCTAAGGTTGACCTCTGTCCTCTTGCACACTCATAAACAGGTGCCTCTACACACACACACACACACACACACACACACACACACACACACACACACACACACACACACACACGAGATAGACAAATCATCTCTCAAAGTGTTTTCAGAGGTAGGCAGTGATCTGGTGACCTGAGGCCAAATGGAGGCCTGGAAGGTGGCTCACATGAGAAGATCTTCCTTTCCTCAAGTGACTTTAAGCTGCACGTTGCTGTCTTTGATGCAATAACTAGTTCTAATACAGAGATCTTACGCATCTCATGCCTGTCGTAAGTGTCTGGGGATGGGAACCAGAAATTCTGGAGCAAGCAGAGATTTTGTGACTGAATGTAAAGTAGAACCCAGGGCTTTGTACTCTAACTCTAAACCTCTTTTCATTAATTAATACTTTCTCCTGAGTGTTTTTCCTCTGCCTCCCCTCCCTTCCCCATCCCTCCCTTCCTCCTTCCCCACATTCATGTTTCCATCTTCCATTTTTACCTTTTTCTGTGCCTCCATGTACGTGGAGGCTTGAGGTCCACCACAAGAACCATTTTTCAGGGCCACTCAAATTACAACTTTTTGAGACAGGGTCTCTCTTTGAAACTGGCTAGCTGGTTAGGCTACGTTGGTTGGCTAGGGTGTCCCCAGAGATCCAATGTCCCAGTGCCAGAATTGTAACACTCTTCTGCAAAATATGAGTTTTCCAGAAGCTATCTCCAACTGATAGCCACTTGCAAATGACACTTTAGTTTTTCCTAAGAGAGTCTCACTGAGGAAACGAACCACTCTCAAGGATAGGCCCCATAAGCAGTAGATGGCCAACACAAAAGGAACTCAATGGCATCTTTGGAGGGTTTTTTGTGTCATAGTGTTAAATCAGGGCTTTTTGGTTTTTCTTTTAATCTTACAGGTCCTTTGCATATACTTCTGGTTTTGTGTTTTATGGGATTGCTGTGATAATAGAGGTTTTTCAGATAATATATTCAGAATACGACAAAATAACCACACATTCACACACAGAAAAAAACCCCACAGAAATATATAGCAGATGTTTTTAATATTGCTGCTTTCACATCAAATCAGAAATGCAGTAATTTTTCAAAGTTTTTATCAGATCCTGGATACTTGATATCGAATGTGGCTCTTTCTGTAACATGACCCATATTCACATTGATGATTCTGGTCAAGACAATACACAAATTCTCACTATACTGTTCAGATTGATATCTGAGATCAGCTTTTTTGTTGTGTTTGTTTGTTTAAATGGAAACATTTAAACATCTGTGATCTGAAAATTTATGAGACAAAATCACAGAAAAATGTACTACATTTGTAATTCTAGGCAGAGGACACCAGATTCTACAGAACCTGGTGGCTAGCAGACATCAGCTGGCAAACAGTAGCCATGTGATTAAGATGAAATATGTGTCATTGAGAGTTTATAAGCAGTCATTGATAATATGTATCTGCCTATAGAACTTACTATTTTCAAATTCTCACTGGCTTGATACACTTTCCTGGCCCTAAGTTGCTCAACAACAGAGCCACATACTAGCTGGCAATCCCCAGACAGGGTGGATATGGCAAGGCATACTTAGTGTGGTCAGTTACGTTAAGTGTCTTACAGTCTAAATAAACTCTAAGCAGTGATTTGGGAGCCAGTATGAGGCAAAGTTTATCATTTTCTGGTTGCTTGTGAAGAATCAGTAAGAACATTCTGTTTATTTCTGCAAAGAAGTGTGATTTTTTTTTTGATGGATCCAGGCTCATGGGGGCAGCGGTGTGTCCCAGCTGATAATAATGGGGGGTCAGGAATGTCTTCTTCTTCTACACCCTTTCTTTCTGGGATGCTGTTCTTCCCTGCACTTCACCTCTCCATTAGCAACAGCTGTATACACATCTCCTAACTGGACACTTGGAAAACAGACAAGTAGACTGCTCCATTCATGCCATAAATGTCACTCAGGGAACCAGCCACTAGGTCATGCTCATGTGCAATGCAATCTGTTTCCTCCCTCCTGGGCTCCAGCTTCACCTTCGTAATGGCTGCAACCAGAGCCGTCCCTCTGGGAGCCTGTTGTGCCGTGTTTAAGCTTTGAATGGCTGGTAAATACAAAGCTATTATTTTCCTAGTAAGCTCATTATACAAACAACAATTCCAAGCTGGAAAATTTTGTTAGCTGGAATCAAATTTAGTCAATGCTATTAACTTCTCCATAATTTATAAGAGAATACTTAATTATGGAAAATAGCCTGATGTTTTTATTTCTGCATATAGACGGTAATGTTTCCACAAACTCCTCCACCCCAGAAAGTCTTTGTCTGTACACATGTCCTTAGAGAAAAGCCATATTCTCTTCCTCCCAGCTCAATAGAGAATAGCCAACAACACTCACAGAGCTGATGTGGTAGGAGCAGAAGGAGCAACGTGAAGCCCCAAAATATAAGTCACATGCCAGCTCTAAAATTACTTGGCTGGTCACTAGGAATATGGGGGTATAGAAATAAATCTACAAGGAATCCCAGCAGCATCCTTTTTTAAAAAGTAGCCTGTATCCTACCTCTCCAAAATTAGGTTTTAGCTGTTTTTTTCTAGTGTTCAGAAAACTGTAACTACCCTCCAAGTGCCCCCTCTTTTTTTTTTTTTTTCGAGACAGGGTTTCTCTGTGTAGCTTTGCACCTCTCCTGGAACTCACGCTGGCCTCGAACTCACAGAGATCCGCCTGGCTCTGCCTCCCGAGTGCTGGGATTAAAGGCGTGCGCCACCACCAACGCCGCCGCCACCACCACCACCACCACCACCACCACCACCACCACCACCACCACCACCACCACCACCACCCCCCCCGGCAAGTGCCCCCCTCTTAAAATGCACACGCCTTAAATTTAGACGGAAAGACATGGGCCAGTTTTGTGGTTTAGCATGCTCACAATGTCAATGCAAAGGCGGGATTCTTTTTAAAGTATGCTTGTCTTTCATGAATGGAAGGCTACAAAAGCACAGAATACCCACTCCAAATATTCTTTTCTGCTCAGAAAAATCCATTCTGAAGGGCAATGAAGGATGACTTGGCTGGTAGAGTGCTAGCCCAGCATGTATGAAGCTTTGGGTTTGATCCCATGGGTGGAGCACATGCTTGTAATTTCAGAACTAGGGAGGCAGAAGCAGGAAGATCAGGAGTTCAGTAGATGTCATCCTCAGCTACCCTGTGAGCTTGAGGCCAGCCTGGCCTATATCAGACCCCATCTCAAAAAACAAGCAAAATCCCTTAACAAGACTGAAGACAAAATAGCAATAGAAAATGAAATCTGTCCTGAACTCACAGATCTACTTTCTAGACCCTGCTGTCTTTACCAGCTGTGCCCTCTCCAGCTTGGTGACTTATCTCCATTGTCACTGAGAGGAGACATGGCCTCCTGTTAGGCTGGGTAGGAGTATATGGAATAACATATTTAAAGAGTTTACATACTGCCTGCCTCACAGTACACACGAACTACGTTTAATACGGTTTTAATTTTGTACCTGTGGGAGAACCCTGCATGCTAAGGCTTCTCTGCACAAGCCTTCTGGCATTCTCCTAGTGTCCTGCTTCTCCAAAGGAGCAGTTTCTATCCATGTTGCGCAGACTACTCAGGTACTGCCCACCATTGCTCTGAAGGGCGTTTTCATAACTAATTCCGCACGCTTCGTTGCTCCTTTTGTCCATAGTCAAAGCAGCAGCACATGGTGATTTCTAAGACTCCCTCAGTTCTAACAAATGGCTCAGAGTCTGCCTAAGCCATTTGGCCAGTTCGTTCTAAATGCAAGTCTCCCATTATGTCCAAGCTATAGCTCACCTGGGCATTTGAAAATACCAATCATTGAAAATATCACTTCAGTTTTACATTTCAAATCTTCCTTCTAGCTAAAAATATCCAACAACATTCCAGTGCTAAACATTTTGTGTGAATAATAATCATAAGAAATACAAGACTTAGTGGTCCTCCAAGGGGACACACCTCCATGACACACCTCAGTGCAAAAGACAGACATCACCTTACAGTGAGAAAAAGAAGGTATTCCAAAGAAACGAGCACAGCTGTCGATGTTCTAACATCTGGCAAACAGACTTCAAACCAAAACTTGTGAGATAGGGTAAAGATAAGCATTCCACACCCATTTAAGGGCACAACCCTTCCAGAGGATGTTACAATTCTCAACAGCAATGCTCCAAACACAGGTGCACTCAGTTTCAAGACAAGTACTATTAGTTGTAGAGTGATATTAACCCTAGCACAGTAATAGTGGGTGACTTTAATATCCCATTCTCACCAATTGACAGGTTTCCCTCACCAAAATAACAATAAAAAATAAGCTGAAAAATAAATGAATTAAATGACACCCTAAGGAATGTTTTAGAGGCTGTGTGATTAAGCTCTGAATTTTGAAATTTAACTTCTCAGCACACAGATTTTCCACAGTTAATTTCTTTTTAATTAAAAATATATACCTGGGTCTGAGGAGATGGTTCAGGGTGTGAAATATTTGTCACACAAGTATGGGGACTTGATTTCAAATGCCCAGCACTCACATAAAGCTGGATGTAGCAGTGTGTGACTGTAATCCTGCGGAGTGATGAGGTGAAAGGGAGCCACAACAGGGGAGCCTCCAACAGCAAGCCTGGGGTAAATAGCAGTGAGCAACAATAGACCCCATCCCAAACAAGCTTGACTGTGAGGACTGACATCCCAGGTTATACTTTGATTTCCACACAAGTTCAGGATTTCGAGCATATCCACCCTCCCACAGGAACAGGATCACATATATACATGTATAACATCCACTAAAACAATTTTAACAATAGTATAATTTTGTTACTAATTCAATCAAACATTCATTCAGTGTAGCAGTGAGTAAAAAGAAGTACTAGTGGGAATAGTGGGTGAAGGAGGAGGGAGCACAGTTATGCTAGTGCAATATCCCACAAGATAAATTATTTGGAAATGTAGGATGTCAAAGCCTGGCTCCAGTCAGGTCAGGGGTAAGCCACTATGCAAGATCAGGACCAGGCTCAGGATGCAGGAGCTGTGTTCTCTCACAGGAGGGTGGGATTCTGTGGAGAAGGTTCACTCAGGGTTTAGAGTAAATGGGATAGAGACAGCAGAGAAAGATCAGGAATTAGAAGCTGTGGAAGCCATCAGGTGGGGAGAATGACCGCCACATAGGCCAGGTGTATGACAATGGACATGAACAAGACATACTTTCAAAGTAGACTTCTTTGGGGTTAAATAGGGATTTGCAAGAAAGAGGAAAATTAAAGATAATTCTGAAGTTTTGGCTTGAGCATTTTGGTTATGAATGATGAGATCTAGAAAAATAAGATTTTTAGAAGTGAGACTTTAGCTATAATCATTTGAATTTTAGATAATATGTCCTAGGGGCTTTGGTACTCACCTGTCTAAATTTTCAAATAAAAAAGTTCTTGAATTTGTAAGTTCATGCTGTTGTCCAATTTCTCATTAATCAATCAAAGACAATCTGCTGAGCCTCTGGGCCTCATTTCTCATTTGGAAGGTAAGTGTAATTGTAGAAGCTGCTTTGTGGCTTTTGTTGAGTTTAATCAGTTAGTAGAACAAATGAGCATCTATCCCATAGAAACCATCATATAAGCTGTTAATATTGTTGTTGGCTTGTATGTGTGCTCATTACAATTTTCTTGGGAAATTTATGTTCAGTTTTCCACTTATTTGTTATTATTTAGGCATCTATGTTGACTAGACTTGATGTTGTATTACCATTTGGGGGGAGGACAAGGTATAAATTTTAGATTATTTTTAAGTAAATCTTTTTGTCTTATGTAACCCAGGCTAACTTTGGACTTGTTACATAGCTAGGGCTGACCTTGAACTCATGATCCTTCTGTTTCAGCTTCCTAAGTGCTGTAATTATAGGCTTGTGCCATTGTGCCCGGCTATATGTGGTGGTCTCCATAGATTCATGTATTTGAATGTTTAGTCATCAGGGAGCGGCATTACTTAGGATGGGGAGGTGTGGCTTGTTAGAGGAATGTGTCACTGCAGGTGGGCTTTGGGCTTCAGAAGCCCAAGCCAGGTCCAGTGACTGCTTCTTCCTGCTGCCTGTGGGTCCTGATGTAGAACTGTCAGCTCCTCCAGTACCGTGTCTGCCTGCACGCTGCCATGCTGACATTAGACTAAGCCTCTGAAACCGTCAGCATGCCCCAGTTCAATACTTTTCTTTATAAGAACTGCTGTGGTCATGATGTCTTTTCACAGCAATAGCACACTGACCATGACAACTGTTTTCTAGATAACCACTCACGTGACTCATTGGCATTTAGGTCTGATTTTCAAGAGTATCATTGTGTTGCCCTCTCACATTTAAAATATCTGCTGGGGTATGAAGCTTATAGTTAACAAACATTTTCCTCCAAGGCTATGAGTAAATGGTATTCTATCATCCTTGGATCTTGCCTGCTTAATGATTTCAGCCCTCTGGCTGCTAGCATTTATTTTTATTTTTATTATATTTAAATAACATTTTTTTCATTTATTTTACATACCAACTGAAGTTTCCCCTCCCTCCTCTCCTGCTAGCCCTCCTCTCCACCCCCTGCTTCCCATCAACCTCTTCCCCCACCCCCCACCACCGTCCCCATCCACTCCTCCTTCTGTCTCCATTCAGAAAGGGACAGGCCTCTCATGGGCTTGAGCAATGCATCATGACACATCAAGTTGAGGCAGGACTGAGCTCCTCCCGTTGCATCAAGGCTGATCAAGGTAATGGAGAAACAGGTCCCCAAAAGCCAGCTAAGGCCAGGGACAAGTCCTGATCTCACTGCTAGGAGCTTTACAAAGAGACCAAGCTACACAACTGTCACACTCATGCAGAGGGCCTAGGTCAGGTCAGTCCCATGGAGACTCCCTAACTGTTGGTCCAGAGTCCATGAGCTCCCAGGAGCTCAGATTAGCTGTCTCTGTGGATTCCCCCATCGTGACCCCCCTGACTTATACAATCCCTTCTCCCTTAGAGCTTAGCCCAGTGCTTGGCTGTGAATCTCTGCATCTGCTTCCATCAGTTACTGGATAGAGTATCTCTGATGACAATTAGGGTAGTCACTAACCTGATTACAGTGGATGGCCAGTTCAGGCACTCTCTCCACTAGGGAACATGCATTTTCTATACAGATATATAATACAGGTTTTCCTTTATCCATGTATTTCCATATTTCATTAATACACATCAATTTCCTCTTCCATTTGTTTTGTCTCCATCAACATGAGAAGGCTTTGAAGGGCAGCAGGACAAGGGAAAGCTGTGAGATTCTCACATCTTTATGTTGGCCTTTCTCTTGCTAAGCTGAGAGCATCCCCGGAACATAATGCCTTTGGCTTCTCCCTGCCTCTGCCTATCCCAGGGAGCAGCAGTTGTCAATAGCAGTGGTATTTAACTTCTTCCTTTGTCTCCTGAGATGTACATAGCCTCAAAATGGATGCAAACAGTGCAAGTGAGCACATAGCACTTTTTATGCCCTCAATAATATCTTCCAGCCTGGAGAAGAAAAGCATTCCCTTTGTTTACTGGTTCAGGGCCCTGAGTCACTGAGATGGGTTCTAGAAGAATCTTCTAGGTAGATAGGGCTGCTGTGCTTCAACATGGGACATGAGGGGAAGCTATGACTTTTGTTTGTTGGTAGATTATGAAAATTCACCCCCAACTGTAACAATGGGTCACTGGTCTTCACTTTGCCTGTCTTCGTAGGTCTTGGACCCTGGGATCATTTCTGTTGGCAGCTACTTCCATGATGCACCATTTTAAACAACAACAACAAGAATCCTCTCGGGTTTTTATTTCTATTTTGGGGTTTCTATGTTGTCTCATCCCACAAAAGCTTTTGTCAGATTTTGTATACCATTTTAGGTCTCTAATTTTTTTAGACTAAACATGTTATTTTGTACTTTTTAGGTCTCGAACTGCAATTTACATTATCTGAATTGTTTGTCTACTTAGATCACATTCCCTAGACAGTGTTCAATGCTTTACTAGGCTGCAGACTGATAGACTGATATACAAAGTCTTCTATTTATAAAGCCTCCCTTTGGACTAGTGGAGAGTCTTTGCAATTCATAGACTTCTAGCTCTGGATGCCTAACTTTGGGAAAACTAAACTCAAAACATAAAGGCCCTCCTAAATGAATAGCTGCGGTTTGTATGTTCATGTGTAAGCGTGGAGGTCAGAGGGTCTCTTGTTTGCTACTGCACATGCCAGGCGAGCTGGCTCCCAGTTCCTGGACTCCTCTGCCTCTGCTCCCAACTTTCAACAGAGGTATGGGGATTACAAGCAGGTGCTGCCCCAAACAGCTCTTATGTAAGTTATGAGGGATTCTAACTCCGGTCCTTGTGGTTGTAGTCCTTGAACACCAAATTTACAATGATATATAAAGTGTACATATTCTACACTGACTTTCAGTCTTTTGTTTGATTTTGGTTTGTTTTATTTTTTATACAGGGTCTGACCATGTAGGTCTTCCTGGTCTAGAATTCACTATGTAGATTAGAATGGCCTGAGACTCACAAAGATCCTCCTATCTCTGCCTCCTGAGTGGTAGGATTACCTTTTTTAATTAAAAATTTTATTTCATGTATGAATATTGTATTTACATAACTTCCATCCCTTTCAACTCTTCTTATGTTCCCTCTCAAATTATTGGCCTCATCTTCTTTAATTATTATTGTTGCATGTATACACATATGTGTATGCATGTGTATATACTCACACAACCTGCTGAATCCACTCATTGTTATTTGTCACACATGGGTTTAAGGGCTGATCATTTGGTGTTTGATGACCTGTCAGGGGCTTGTCTTTGAAGAAAACTGACTCTGCCTCACTTAGCACCTATTAAGTAATTGCTTGTAGCTCTTTATCTAGGGCTGGGGCCTTGTTGTTGTCATGGTGATTATTATGTGGATCTTGTTTATGACCACATTATTGAGATTTCAGGGGTGCAGTTTCCTTGTCACATATTGAAGACCCTGTCCCCCAAGTGATACCCTAGTCCTCTGGCTCCTACAATCTTTCCACCCTCCTTTATCATGATGTTCTCTGAACCTCAGGTATAGGGATTTTGCTGTAGATACATCACTCAGGGTGGGGCACCCCAGGGTTAATAAGATTTACTTTCATATCTTCTTATAAGCTTAATGCCAGGAAATTTGTTTATGTTATCAAGCTTTCACAGTGATGCATGTGAGTCCCAATGTCCTTGTCTACTGGGGCTGCTGCATCAAATAACTTAGAAAAGGTAAATTATGACGTATACAAATTTATTTCTCATAGTTCTGGAGGCTAAAAAGTTCAAGCTCAAGGTGCAGGTAGACAAGCTATCAGGTAAAGGCCCTTTGCATCATACACAACACTTCTTTGTTGGGTCTTCACATGGCAGAGGAGTGAGCAAGCTCTTTCAGGTCTCTCTAGTAAGACACTGTACCTATTTGTGAGGGTCCCAGTATTATGTATCTGTATGGTTTCTTAAAGGTGAAACCTCCTAATGACATTGGTTATTAGGATCTACTATTTGAGTTCGGGAAGTGACAAACTTCCAAACCATACCAGTGACCCTGGGGTATCTCTTTTGGGTGCACAAGAAGGTGGAAAGGTAAAGTTTTTCTGTTTAAAAGAAAACAGATTTGATGCACTTGAGATTTTAGCACGTTCCAAACAAACAAGCAAACCAACCAACAAACACCAAAAAATGAAACTCCCTAACGAAAGCAAAACCAGGTGTTCCCTCCAGTAAGAACGTGATGGGGAAGGGCATAGAGAGTGCCATCTAGGGTAGAAGGTCTGAAATAATGCGAAGGATTCCAGGAAGGAGGTCTGTTCCTGTTGTCTCACACAACCACACCTCTTATGTCCATTTTACTGTTGACATACGCACTGTTGGCTCTCCAAAGGCTTCCAGAAGGAACGTACACAGATGTAAGGCTCAAAATTGTGATTTTATTTGAAATTTTTGTTCAAGTGCCTTCAAGAATTCTTTCCTGTCTAAAAGCCACGTCACTTCCAACTTACTGTTCTTTCCTTCTCTACACCAGCAGTTGTTAGCCAGGCATCTGCTCTTGAAGAGTTCTTGGCTTGGCAGTTTAGAGGTGGTTGTGATACCATGGTGGAAATTGAGAACTTTATTATTAATGTTTAACTTTGCTTGCTGTTGGGGATGGAACCTGGAGCTTTATGTGTTCTAGGTAAGTGATCGACCACTAAAATACACCCCTAATCTCTAGATCATAATATTTTTAATTGAAGATAAGCATAAAATAAACTAATATAATAACATACGTGTTATTAGAAATATAAAAGGATATAGTCTTAGACATCAATTGTTGTGAGACAGAAATGTAAATGGTGAGCAGTGATGTGAGTGTGGAGGCAGATGGTCGCTTTGAAACAGGAGCAGCACTGTGTGTCATCCTCCTGCACACTCCACTGGTGTTCTGGACGGCTGTGTCGCACTGTAGTGACTCATGCCAAGGAAAGCTTGTCTCACTGCTTTTCATTCTGGTTACTGAAAAAGACAGGGTATTCAGTTCCGAATGCTCTGGATACAAATGCTGACAGATTCATGCCTCCTCCCTCAACGTGTCTTCCTTGCCTAGGGGGAGCACTTTAAATAGTTGAGATTCTTAACAAGCTGGACCGTGAAGTTATTCCATATTTTTCTATTAATATACCTTAGAACATAAGAGATAGTGGATAATGGCTATTCTATTTTATTTTTAATCTCCCCCCTGCCACCCTACCTCTCTGTCTCTGTCTCTCTGTTCTCTTTGTGTGTATGTGTGTGCGCGCGCGCGTGCATGCGCGCACACGCGCATGTGTGCAGATATGTGTGCTATGGCAAACCTTAGGAGGCCAGAGACAACCTCAGATGTGGGCATTCACCTCCCACTTTATTTGGGACAGGACTTCTTATTGTTGCTGCTCCACTGAACCAGGCTATGCAGCCTGCAGGCTCTGGTAGTCTCTTGTTTCTGCCTCTCATCTTACCATCGGAGCACTGGGGTTAGAGACAAATGCTACCGCATCTGACTTTATGTGGATTCCAGGGATTTGAACTCAGTTTCTCACACTTGCAAAGCAAGTGCTTTACCCACTGAGCCATCTCCCCGGCCCCAATAGTGGTTATTCTAAAAGGAAGTAGGAAATTTCATTGGTACATCTTCAATGACATGGATACTTTGAACTTCACAGAATATATCTTCTTTTCTTTACCTTCCATATGGAAAAGAAAATCAAACATTATATAAAAAAAACCACTAGAAATAGAAACTTTTATTTTTGATTGTTGCAATTACTTACAAATGAGCCTTTAACTTAGTTGAAAACTTCCTCTTAAAAATCACTCTGGAATACCTACTGCATTTTGATCTTACTGGGAACAGCCTAATTTTACTCCTTCTACCCCATGGGCTGCTCTAGCACAAGGAGAAATTCCTCTGTGGCCCACCACCATGGAGAGAAAATGGTTCTCTCTTGGAGTAATTCAGGCCTCCACCATTCCAACTCCCTCTTGCCTGTGTCTAAGTATATAGCTCAGGAGTTCCGTCTAGGTGTGGTTGTTTCTAAATGGCATGCACTATTTTCCACTGACAGCTTGTGGGACACCCAAGTAGGCCACCAGGGTGCTGGAAAGAACCAGAAAAACAAAGGTATGAGGCCTCTCCTCCCACTCCACCCTCCAATTGCAGGGTTATCAAACCAGAGTCTGTAGCAAGCTAGTGACTGAAGGATTTGGGGTTTGGATGAAAGAAGAACAAGAGGGTGGGAGCGACATTACAGAAAACTGATCCAATTAAATGCCCAGAGCAAGCTCAAGGCATTTCAAAAGATCTTCTGTCAGAGAAAAAAAATATACTGTTTTGCTTTCCATGAAAAATTCATGAAACAAAACCTAGGAATTTCTCACAGTGTACGCAGGGGGATGGGCGTTTCCACTTCAGAATCAGCTGAATGAGAGACCAGTAATGTGGAATATTGCTTCTGTGAACATGGGTATAGAATATGCCTGAACAACTTAGGCAATCTTTGCAATCAGATCCTTCTTGGAAAATTCTGCAGCAAACTCTCTGTGTGTTCAGGACAGTTCCAGAGGCTAGGCATTAAAATGGAGCAGAAAACCTCAAGGGGTAGGTCGAGCTTTCTCCTCTTCTGTTAGCCTGGTAAGTCCTGTCACTGCCCAGGGTTGACTCACAGTGATTGCTTCCTTGGGAACACTCAGACTGAATCCTTTCATGATGGCTCCTTCCCCTACTGCCTCCCTTTCAGGGTGTGTGTGTGTGTGTGTGTGTGTGTGTGTGTGTGTGTGTGTGTGTTCATCTGTGTACAAGTACACATGGGTGTGAAGGCCAAAGGAAAACTCTGGGTACCATTCATCAAGCGCTAAATACCTTTATTTCTATTTTTTTTTTTGAGACAGGTCTTTGCATAGCCTGGAGCTCACCCCAAGCAGGTAGACTGGTTGACCAGCAGGCCCAAGGGATCTGACTGTCTCTGAGCTCCCCAGAGCTAGGATTTCATGGCAAGCTGGCTTTCTTTTTTAAAACATGAGTTCAGAAAATCAAACTCAGGTCTCCTGTTTGCAAGGCATGTATGTTACCAACAGAGACATCTGTCCAGCCCATGATGGCCAGTCTCTCTTTAGTGGCTTCCACAAGGGACACTAGGTGGCTCATTTGAAACCTGCCCAGAGGAACTCATAGTACGATGCAGCTGGTACATGTGGGTGCATGGTCAATATACAGATAAGGTATTGAAAATACCCAGAGAGGATATGTTAAAGCTTCCAAGAGGCTCCCATCCCTGCCTTCAGTGCTGAGCCTCCCTCCAAGAGTGTGAGTCTGGACAGCTCACCAGAGGTTAAAGAAAATCAAGGCACCATTTGCAGTACAAGTCACTAGGAAAACGCATTGAGTTTTTAACTTTATGGTCTGATTCCTCTGATTATGAGGGTCATTCTGTGTTTTAAAAGTTTCCCTTGTGCTTCTCTGCCCGACCACTTTTCACCCATTCAACTTCCTGTTCCCTTCTTGTGTCCAGTCCTTTGTGTGACTTGGCATCTCTTTCTACCTTCACATGCCCGGAATCCTTTCTGAACAAATATTTTACTGAACTTTCTAAAACACACAAAGACAGAATGAAGAGAAAAGGGCCATGGATGTAAACTGAGTAGAGCATTTCTGTTGATCAGAAAGTATGCATAAGAATGTTGCTATGGGGCTCTCTGATGCTCACTCTATTACCATTCCTGCCAGACCCCAAATGCCACACAGAACCACACTCGTGGCCCTTTGTACTCGAGTTTCTGAGCACAATTTCCGTAGTAATATGTGTTGAGGTTGAGGACAGACTGTGCTGCCTTAGTGTGGGGGCTGTGCTGCTCAAACAACCACTCTTATCAAGAAAGAAAATCACTGGACAGAAAGAACTACTTCAGCGGGAAAGGGCTGCCTAGAAGTTAGGGAGATAAGAAACCTAACTTTGCTTGCAGCTGTGGAAATGAATATTCGAGTGAATGCTTAAAAAGAAACTTTAAAAGTTCTTGGAAATAAAATCTAACAAGTATTGAGCAAATCCATCACTTGACTACATCTACTTTTCCTGTTACCATCAATGCTAGCCTCAATCCAAAATATTTATACATGTTAACTCATGATAACTTTTGTCAACCATTAGAGGAGTAAATCAAACAAACAGCTATTACCAAAGTATCTATTATTAGGAACTATAGTCTCTCTGGAGTTCTTGTGTTGGACTATAACCTCCAAGGTGGTGATATTAAGCTAGGGTTTTAGGAAATGACTATACCAAGGTAGTGTAATCTTTGTGAATAGGTGAGTGTGCAGATAGAGGCCTGGGGGAGTCCTTTTGCACCTTTGTCTGTGAGGACCTGAGAAGGTGTTATCCATGAAGCAGAGAACAGCCTCTCATTAGACAGCAGATCTATGGGCACCTTGATTCTGAACTTCCCCACCTCTAGAATTTGAGAATACATTTCTATTGCTTAGCATTCTCCAGTCTAACGCTTTTTGTCAGGACAGGTCAAACAGACTGAGGAATTAGGTGAATAGCCTTCTCCAGGTTCTGGTTCCCACTTACAGATGTGCTGTTACTTAAAAGCAATTCTGTAAAAGCAAATTGTACCTTTTAACCAACTTCATTATATTTTCACCCATTTTGTAGGAAGTTATTCTTCATTTGTTCATGCAAAATGTGACTTGGGAGTTAAAATTAAATGTGAAGTTGGTTTTGGAACAAAACAAGTGGTCTTTTTGAGGTTGAAATACTATCTAACTGTTGACATTCACCGAGAATCTTTTACTCTTTTGCAACACTGTAAACTACCAAGACAGGAGCCAAAAACGGTCTTCATTAAGGAATGCTCCGTCCTTCTTGTGGGACATTGTTTTTATGTCTGTTTTATTTTTGTCTATTCTTCCTAATGGGTTCAAAGCACTAACTTTGTATTTGCCAGTTTATTAACTACATATTAAAAATAATGGGACTTAGGGAGTGTGTCTCAAATCACAATGATCAGGGTCAACCATTTAAGTATATTTTCAGGCAAGGCTGCCCTGCTGTGAGGATACTTGCAGAGACTTAATGAGGCTGAACCAGGTATTACTAAATAGCTTTTCCAAAGGGGAGGTTGAATTAGAGGAAAGCAAGCAAAATCCACCCATCCTCCTCCTTCCACTCCCGTAAACTATAGAGACCAGTTCACTTGCCAAGTGAGAATTCAAGACCCAAGAAATGTCCTATACACAGAAAAATAAGCTTGTAGATGAATGTGCCCCCTTTTCCTCCTTGGTCTGAGGCCGACTGACAGCACCAGGTGGCAGCCCTCGGAGCAGCCTGCTGCAGACACCCTACCTGCCAGCCAAAAGCTGACAGGAATTAACCAGAAACACGTGTTTCCTGTGGAGGGCAACGGTCAGCAGGTGGGACCCTGGCAGACTCCATTACTGAGCGGCCTCCTGTGTGGTCATCTGGCCGCCCTCCTTGTGGGCACCCAGGGCCCGGAACAAGACATTTTCTCAGCTCTGTGTTGGAAGTCAGTCAAGTGCAATTACCCTGAATGTCGTTGCGGAATGGATGACTTAGAGGCTCCACACAAATTGAATTTTGAGGCCAGCCTGAAATTACATTAGATCTGGGGGCTTTGACAAAAGCCTGTCTGAATCCCCTGCAGTCCCTCAGGGTCATCTCTCTTTAATCATTCACTAATGTTTTCCTGGTGAGGTCATTGATTAATGGATGACGTAAATCTCTCAGCACCCTCCCCCCTTTAGGACAGTACATAATGTTTTATTAATTTGTCCTTTTGGCTGATTTCAAGATAGCAAATATGAAACTAATTTCTGAACCTCAAAAATTGATAATTCTGTTTCTGTGGTGTATTTTAAACCTCAAAAGCAAAAAGTTAAGGCTGGTGTATGACACCAGAAGGGGACCATCATTCTCTGTCCTTGTCTGTAAATACAAACCCTCATGAGTGGAGAGGAACTGAGGAAAGGAAACATCTGACTCATGAGAAAAAGAAGAACTTGCTCCTTCAGGGCAGGAAGTGCAAATGCCCACACTCAGATTGATAGCATCCTGAGTCTCAGATAATTACTTCATTTTTCTTGATCTCCTATGAAAGCAATAAGTCATGAATCTCAGAAAATAGCTTAAGTTATAACAAAGCCAGAGGGCTTCCAGCACCCATACCCCACCTCTGGGAACATTAGCAGCCCCCTAAGCATACAAACGCATGCTAGCTTATAATATTACATGTGATAAATGAACAAGTCCAATAGGCTATATATACAAAATTTGTCTTTTCATCTTCCAATCTCAGAATTTATCAAAATATCATCTTAAGAAAACTACAGAGTATGATGTGTTTTCCTTTCTCTGATCAGAAGCATTGATTAATAATATTCCCAAGATGGAGACAGGTAAGAATAGTTTGAGTACAATATGAGGCTGGGGGTCAGAAACCAAAAGACAGGAACCAGACACTCCTGGGTGGGACATTTGACAAATGGATGTTTTGGCAAGTTTGGCAGCAAACTGTGTTTCTGTTAAAAAAAAAAAAAGTAAAAGTGTATCTCAATTTTATTTTGCATTCATTCAGGAAATGTTTATTAGAAGCCTAGCATGTTGCAAAGAGTGTGGTGGCACATGCTTATTATAGTCTTAGTCCATAGAAGCTAGAGGCTGTAGGATCAAGAGTTCAAGACCATCCTCAGCTACACAAGGAGTTTGAGGCTGGCCCCAGGGTTACAAGAGACCTTTTCTCAGCCAGCCAACTGGCAAGCAAGCAAACAAAGTAAGTGTGAGTTGTGCAGGCTTGGGGTCAAACCCTGCAAACAGTGATAGACTCCCAGCCTGGCTAAGGACAGCTATATTTACAAGGGATTCAGATGCAGTCTGTTAGTTTAGTTTTGCCTGATTTTAAATGTTCTGTGAGTGGAGACATGAAGTACACACTCTTTGATACCTGACTAATTTTCTCTGTCATGTTTATAAGATCCATTCGTGGTGCTTAACGTGGTTTGCTCATTCTCTGTGACACACGACATTCTATTAGGTAGCATGCTGCAAATGCATTTCCCCATTATTCTGGATTAGAATTTGAGTTGTTCCCTGTTTGGACTACTATAAGTACTATCTCTGAGGACATTCCTATGCATGTCTCTTGGTGAACATGTGTATTTATCTCTATTGACTATATACCTCTGAATGGAATTTCTGGGACAGAAGGAGTTCACATCCCTAACTCTCAGCATCTCAGAGATAATAGGAGGAGTTTGAAAGTATGTGCACTAGTAGATGTGAGCATCACCTACCTGTGTGTGTTTTCTTTAGACCCATCCTTACTTGCCATGTCTTCCTTCTTTACTTCAGCAATTCTCTTAGATGTGTAGTGCCTTCACATATAAAATAAATATAAATACAAAGATGTGTTTCTATGGGTAACTTAATTATCAAGACCAGGGTGTATTCTTCTGGACACAGTTCTGGCAAAAAGTGGATTATTTTATAAGGAAAAGGATGCAGTGATTCAACTTATAATTCATTCTGTGACACCCTCAGAACTTAAAACCTCTCTCGAGTGCACATCCTTTGCACCATCTCTCCCTTCTGTTGCATGCCTATACTTCTCTATAGGCCTCTTCAAATTCCGTAAATGTTCCCACACTACTCTAAAGAACGCCATAGGTACATGTCTCTAGTCCTCAGAATCCTATGGCTCAGATGACTGCTGCATTTGACAGGTATGAGGACAGAGGCACAGAGAGAGCGAGTCACTAATCACATACAGCAGGGAGTCATGCAAACCAAATCTGAAACAAAATAGACAAATCCAAACCCAAGAGTTGAATTTGTATGCTCCCTCGAACCAGTCTGAAGCTTACTCCTTTTCCCCTAGTGTGTGTCTACACTTAGCAGTATATATAGAGAACCCAACTCTTTATTAGTAAACAGTATTGATTTATTAAGTGTATATCCAAGCTTACTAAATGCATTTTTAGTGAAGAGTTCGCTATATTTTTTCCAATTTTTGAGAATTTCAAACAGTCCATTTCCTTTTTTTATTTTTTAGATTGTATTTTAATTGCAACATTTCTCCCTTCCCTTTCCTCCCTCCAAATGCTCACATATAACCCTCCCTGCTCTCCTTCAAAATTCTGGCCTCTTTATTCATAGTTGATTGTTATTGCATGCATATATGTATTTGTATACACATATATTTATTCCCAAATATAACCTGTTGACTCCGTATAATGTTTTAAATATGATTTTACCCTTGAATATAACCTGGGAGCTTTCAAATGTCTCTTCTTGTACTGTCTTATTTGATCTCTTGAGAGTTAGCTGAGGAGAGAGTTTAGCGAGTTGCTGAGATAAATGGCATCGACATTAGATGGTATGCTAATCACAGTCAGGACCTGAGCCTATCTTACATTTCCCCATGAGCACTGGAATCTAAGACACAGAGAAGAACTTGAGTAAAAGGTGGAGAAATGAAAAGGTTAGTGCAAGCCTGAAGGCTAGGCAAAACCACCAATACTGCTTTCGGTTTGTGTTTCCACAGAGTGTTTGAAAGTATTTTCTTCCAACTTCATCATCTACTTTTGCTCAAAGGTGATGGTGAGGAAGTGTATTTTCAGTAATATTGGTATATAAATGTCTTCCTGAAAACCAAGTCCAGTAACTTACATACATTAAGGTTTGACTTGGTATGAGTAACTTCAAACCTAATAAAACAACGCAACTGCCCCGTTTTGTGAATCATGAAGGTCTACTCTTTTAGATAAATTACTCTAGAAACCAAAAGAAAAATCTGTTTCCAGAGACTTCTATGCTGTCTGGTGGACAACACTGTGATTTTCCTAATACCCAGAAAGGAAAACAAACCAACCTCCATGTGCCACCATGCTGATCAATGTTGACTCTAAACGCCCATTAAGTATTTCAGTGCCTCCCAGCATGTAAACACCTATGTCATATGTTACTCCATGTTGGCAGAAGACTGGGTCAAAATCCAAATGTGAGCCTTGCTCATTCTACCACAACGATATTCTCTGTTTTCTCATAAGGCCTCACCACCCTGCAATTAGGAAAACAAATCTTCCCACATTTTCCTTAGGATTTTCAAATCCCTCCTAGACTTCGGTTTGAGTTTGATACATGTCCTTCATCTCAACCTCACATGTTAATAAAAGGAGCCCTAGACATCATTCATTCCTCTTTCTGGATTTGAGACTCTCTTGAGCATTCGTGCCTGAGTCATGAAATCAGTTAGGGGAAATACAGCTGGTGTTTAAAAACACAGCATGGAATAGGCTGCATTGAAAAGAAAGTGTGTCCCAGTGATTTGTGAAGCTTATTTCAATCAAATGCTGTGTGCTAAGTGCTGAGGTAAAATGTGGTGGTGGTGGAATCCGGGCCACTTCTTTGATCTCTTGTGCTGCAACTTTAAATCCGTCAGTTATCATGTTGGAGGGGTGAAGGTGGAGGTGCTCGTGCTGTGGAATGAAGAGAGAAGGCGAAAGTAGACTCTATGTGTGCACACACATATGTGTTTGTATGCTGCTTTCTTTTATGGAAACACCACTTGCAATAGGCTGAGACTGATGGACAGGCAGGTGCAGTCAGGACAGGAAGGGCTCAGCAAATCCAAGGCACAGTCAGCAGAATGGTATTTTCTGAGTGCATTTTGGTTTTCATTGTTAGAAAAAAAGTTTGTGACCTTTGTAGTGATGACCCAGGTATGTCTGTGTAATACAATGTTGTCATCTACAAAGTTCACACTCAAGAACCACTCAGTCAAGTCACACACACACACACACACACACACACACACACACACACACACACCAAAAATATTAACTTCGAAAACAAGCATGTTTATGATTTTGTGCTGGGCCACATTCATAGCTATCCTTGGCCACATGTGGCCACACGCAGCCTGTGAGTCCCAAGTTGGACATGCCTGATTGGTATCAGAACATTAATTATAATTGATGAAACTCATTAACTTTAATTAGACAAAAATATATATTGCAAAATTAACATTTCTCAACCGTTGCTTGATTGTGAAATCAATCTCTTCTCACCAGTCTGTCCTCTTGTCATTCCACATGTTGCTCAGAGCCCTTCACCTCCCGGTTCTAAACTTAAAGTAAAAACTCATCTATAAGTCTGTTTACAAAGTTTTACCTACAGGTAGCAATTTAGCATTTTTAATGGACCTATGACTTCAAATGATTTAAGTTAAGTACATAGTTATTTATATACATATAAATATTAAAACTGTATTGAAAAGTATGAAATAAAATATACTCTAGTCACTTAAAAGTTGTCTATAATCCATGGCCAGATAACCACTAACAGAAATTGTGTATCTTTTCTTCCTATGTTAGAAAACAATGAGCCATTTTCTTCTGTCTGTAGTATTTACTTTCCCCACCCCCAATCCAAAGGTCCTCTTCCTCTGTCAGGCATATGACCTAAGTATAATTTACCTGATTTCTGTTTGTGGGGTCTGGAGTAGGGGGCAACAAGAGGGCGTACCCTCATGGCTACAGGGTTTGTTTTAAAGGTGGGAACAAGAAACTTGGCAGATAAATCAGGACTCCAAACTGGTTATTCCAAGTTTTCTTTCCCACTCCTCTCAAATGAAGGGAAGTACCACCAAGCCCAGGAAGTCTCGGGTGAGTGAGACCTGCTGGAGAATGGAGTACTGTTCCAAAAGGGGAGAGGGCTGTGAGGAAGACGTTGATCTGTACCCTTGGAACCACCAACCAAGAGTCAGGTGAAGCCAAGCCTCTCCCTGAATTCTTCATTTGTTATTGATACAGTCCCTAGCCCTTGTGTGTGTGTGTGTGTGTGTGTGTGTGTGTGTGTGTGAGAGAGAGAGAGAGAGAGAGAGAGAGAGACAGAGAGACAGAGACAGAGAGAGAGACAGAGACAGAGAGAGAGACAGATAGAGAGACAGAGACAGAGACAGAGAGACAGAGACAGAGAGAGACAGAGAGAGAGAAATTGGGAGGTTATATTCAGTGAAACCACTATTATGCCAAATAAGTTTATGCACTACTTTTTTCTTGGTATCACTGATTAGCCCCCACACGACTATAGTAATGCATCATGTTGACTGTGCAGGATGTGGGGGCCTTAGTTTTCCAAGATATTTGTTTCTCTCCTTAACTTATGCTTAATATTTTACATAGTTCACTTGTCCAAAATGTCCTTCTCTGATTTCATCCTTCTTTTAAGAATCTATCTTTAAAAACAAAGAAACAAGCAACAAAACTAAGGTAAATCTATCATGCTCTATCCATCAAGTAATCTTCCCTCATTTACTTCAAAGTACCATTTCATTCGAAAAGATCGACCTAAAAACAGTAGCACCGGCAGACGATTGGTCTTTGCCAAGCCATCCAAAGGAAATGATTTCTTATTGAAAAGTAGAAAAGGAGACATGCTTGTGAAAGCCTTCTAGTGTTTCTTTACAGCATTCCATCTGTGCACACCAGCAAGCCTGTGATTATTTATAATTTCTAGCTTGATGACTCTCACCATTAGTTCATTTCTCAAGATCCTTTATTGCTTCCGGAGGCGGGTTTCTGAAAGCAACAAAGGACCCAAGCATCAGTTCATCCTCCTTGCAGAGCAGACATAGAAGACTCCAGAAACAACTCAGAGTACTGGGATGATACACCTTGGTGCTGTGTCCTTTATGACTTTAGTATCTGAACTGAAAGATTTGCAGCTCTCAATGGATGGGTCTTTGTGTTGGCAAACAGCTCCTCCTAAGTGATCATCCAGGCTGTATGTTAGAAGTTCGCTTCAGAGGAAGGACCCTGGTTCTTCTCTTCAAACTCCCTTTCCTATCTATATTGATGACGTTTTAAATCTCATTGTAAACTTTAACATGCCTTTTTTCGTATTTCAGTCACTCCTCACATTCTAACTGTGCCTAGCTTTTGATAAGCAAGGCAGAGAAAAAAGTACTCCACAAATTGTGTGAAAATCAAAGGCTACAGCATGGATAAATATTTAGAATCAATTTGTAGAGAGCAAAATCCTGTGAGTTGGCACAGAGAAGGGGGTCTGGAATAGTTCTGAAGCATTTTAAATTTTGTACTTTATCAAGACAAAATGATCCAGGATGAACAAATTCATAGAAAGGAATGAGAGACATTTTTACTTTGTTAAGCAGGTATGTACAGGACTATCCCCCAAGCCAAATCACCACCATCTTCAGGAGTTCACTGGGCCTGCTCACCATCATCATGGCTGGGCCTGCTGACTGCTTACCTTTCCCCACAAAAGGAGAAGGCCAAGAGGGTCATGGAACCCTATCTTGACTATCTAGCTACCTTGTCCAATCAGTTGCATGCAATTCTGCCCTAAATGCATGGGTTTTAGAGGAAGGGCCAGAGGATGTATGTGGGGAAGGGTGAGGAAGAGGCCGCCATCTACAGAGCCATGGGGAAGCCGTCATCCCCGCTGAGCATAAACCTTACAGTATGGCTATTTAAGGTCACCTGTGCTCTTGCTCATGATCTCCCAACTATTCTCACTGGTTCCCCCAGGTGAATTTTGGAGTAACGAAATCTCAGTCTGTGGTTGGAACCTTAGGGGTAGACATTGCTTATGTCTCTACTGAGGATTAGTAAACATTTTCAATGTATTATCTTTATTTATAGTTACAGTTGTATGCTTTTATTCTTTCCAGTGGGCATCTCATATATTTAAGTATTTCTTCTTAACAGTGTAGTGTTCCTTAGGCTGTTAACCTTGTTCCTTCCCTAATAACACTAGAATATTGCCACGTTATAGCTTCATAGACTTTTCTCTCATCCTTTGTGCTGTTGGCCCACGTTATCTCTACTAGATGTATTCATGTTAGCATTTGCCACTATTGTATGCATCAATATCTTTGCTTGTGAAGGTCTATTGGCAATACCCTCTATCCACTTTTATTTGGCTGAAAAGACCTTCACTCCAGTCTCTCTCCCTCCTTCCTTCCTCCCTCCCTTCTTCTCTCCCTTCCTTCCTTCAATCCTTCCTTCCTCCTTTTTCCTTCTCTTCCTCCTCCTTCTCCCCAACCCTGTATCTTTTCTTTTTTCTGTATTGAGGATTGAGCCTAGGGATTTGTGTATTTGAATGATTTAGAATCGTTTACCTGAGTACATCCTCAGCTTCTTGGTTTCTTTTTACTCTTTATTTTGATATCAGGTTTTAGCAAATTGTCCACACTGGCCTTGTCCTCCTGCCTCAGCCCCAAAGTGGTCAGGATTACAGACATGCACTACCTAGTCTACCCACCATCTTCCTCCTCTCACTTTCTTTTAGCATTTCATTTATTTACTTATGTTTGTATGTGTGCATGTGTGTGAGTGTGTGTGCATGAGTGTGCACTCATGTGAATGTGCATATGCATGAGTGTGCATGTATATGGAGGTCGGATAAAAACTTGTGGGAGTCAATTCTTTCCTACTATATGGGTCCTGAAGACCTAACTCAGGTCATCAGGCTTGGCGGCAAGTATCTTTACCCACTGAGCCCTGTTGCTATCCCTTCTCTCCCTCCCTTCTTCCCTTCCTCTCTCTTCCACCCTTCTTTCTTTTTTTTTGTATCTCAGCTCGTGTATTTTCTACTTACTTGCCTGTGAGTCTAGTTGTCCACCCTCTGCAGTTAATCTTCTGTTATGAAGGAGTTGTTATTCACCAAGATCATTTTACAATTCTAGGATGACAATCTTTAGTTTTCCAATTTTCACTAGAAATTATGTGTCTTTTCATATATTTTGCCCTTCTTTGACTGTAATTTTTTTTTAGACTGTCAGCATTGGTTATTCCAAAGCCTATATATACCCACAGCTCTGTTCGAGCCGTTGAGCCATTGATGATCTATTGTTTTTATGTTTAGTTTCCTGATTACCAACCATTCCTTTCCAGGTTCTTTATGAATCTAATTATTTCCAGATCTGTTTCAAACACTGGATGCAAGCATCTTTAGATGCTCCAGATGACATCCTCTACCTGTGAGGGGCCTACATTAGAGCCATCATCTTAGGCAGTGGCTGGTCACCTCATTCTAGCCTGCATTAAAGTGGTTTGAGACTGAATTGTAGGTATTAATGACCCTAAGTTGGTTTCTCTCTGTTTTTCAGGCATATTTTTCCAAGTCTTTTCATTGAAAGTCTCCATCACCTTAACTGTGGAAGACTGTGGGAAATTCAGTCTACCCTTCAGGGTTTTGGGACTTTGGTTTTTGGTTTCCAGTGTTGCTCCCAACCTTGGCGAATGTCTAGAGGATGAGTCTGGCCATCTGTTTGAGGCAGGTCGCATCATCAAGAGAGACTTTGTCTCTTAAATTCCATCATACGAATAGGGGGTTTCAGTGTGTGCTATAAAAGCTTCCTAGTGCCCTATTTCAGCAAACACACTGTGGGAAAAACTAACCAGGTGTTTAGGATGCCTGAAGTTTCCAATTGTCCCGCCAACCCCACATGACCACTGAGAGCTGTGCTGATTTCTCATTCCCTCAGTGGAGCCCCTCTGTGAGGGCCAAGCCACCACCAGAACTGGCAAAACTTCCACAGAAGAAAATGGTTAGTCACAGACTGCTCCTCTCAAAAGGCCTTCCCCTCTGGCTTGTTTAACTCGCTTCAATTCCCTGACCTTCCAAGATCTTTAAAACTACCTTTTCTTTTATGCTGTACCTATTTTGAAAGTTGCTGTAGCAGAAATATTGACCCCACCATCTACTATTTCCTACTTAGTACCACAAAATAAGTATGTTTACATAAGTGAACAACTTTCTTTAAAGGTTATTGTGAAAATGAACTGTTATACTATGTACACAACATGTAGCTTAGCATTCATGAATGTAGTTCATTTATATTAGTTATTATTATAATTGCCATAGAGTCTAAAACTTTCCATTCATTGGTTCTTATTTTTAAGTGTAGTCCTTTATATGAACATGACATTCTATTTCAATCTCTTTGAAAAGCAGAATTAATTTGGGCTCTTGTTTAAGCTCTGCATAGCTTAGAAGTATTTTGCTTCCTTAAAGGATCTTTTCAGTTTTCTTCTTTGTATCTCACAGAGTTACCATGCTGTCTCCACCATGGAGACCCACACCAGATGGCAGGCCATGTGTCGCTGAAGTTACAGAGTGTTTTCTGCCTGGCAGTCCTCAACTGCATTGGTGGATGAAAGGTGCAGGTGTGTCGAGGTCACCTCCATTTCAGGGAGAAGCATCCTTCAACAACATTAAAATAATGGCAGCCCTGGACACAGTTTTCAAGACCAGGAGACCAAGCTCTTGTTTTATGGGACACAGCGACACCTAGAATTGAAGGAGCGGGAGAATGTGATGTCAGTACCTACACATTATTAAAGTAACTGCTCTAGTTTACTTTCTGTTGCTGTGGTAAAACTATGAACAAAAGCAACTTGACTTGTGGAGCAAATGGCTTGTTTCATCTCACAGGTTTTAGACCGCCATCTTGGGAAGCTAAGACAGAAGTTTAAGGTAAGAACTGGAAGAAAAACCCACAGAGGAACACTGCTTAGTGGCTTGCTTCCCCTAGCTAGGGATGTTGTCATCCACCGTGGGCCTGGCCTTCCTACTCCAGTTATCAATTAACAGAATGCCTGGCAGGCTAATCTGATCTGGGGAATTCTTCAGTTGAGGTTCTCTTTCCAAGATGATTGTAGGTTTATGCCAAGTTGACAGCCGAAGCTGACTATGACATAGTGTAATAGTTATGCTCATGGTTCTGAGATGGACAGACTTCTGTCATGGAAAGTTCCTGAATGGAACCTTTAATGGCCTTGTATCCTCCAATACACACGCCACACACACACACACACACACACACACACACACACACATCAAACAAGCATACAAAACAGAACACCAAGAAAGCAGATCACTGACTCTTCTCTTATTCCTCACACTCTTGGTTGGCCTTGTTGCTGCAAGTATCCAGTAGAATTCAGAAGCTGCAAACAGTATGAAGAAAGAATTATTTATCTAGGGTAACTCTTTCCAATTGCTCATTGTCTCATTGGGCCCTTTGGTTGTCCATAAGTCAGGAGGATGAAAACATTAAGGAAGTAAGCTAGGAGTTGCTCCCATTTACTTCTGTCATTGGACATGATGTGAAAACGACGTGCATTTTACTTTATCCTTAGAAGTTCCTGCACTGTAAGGCGTCCTGTCATTTATGAGCATTTATCTATTATACTGCGCTTTCAATGAGTCTTACAGTCACTAATGAGCTATTCAACCCAGTATCCTATGAACTAGGTCAGCTGAATCATCTCCACTGTGCAGACATGGGAACGGAGTGAGAGATTAAGAGACACGCCTGAAGGGATACAAGCCAGAAGAAAAGCAAGTCAGAACTCATGAGGTCTTGATTCCCAGTCCCATGTATGGTAATAAATATTTTATGATCATTTTAAGATCATGAAACAAGAAATTTCCTGCTAAGGCAATGCTAGAGCAATACTGGGAAATCAAATCGAGGGATACCAGGTAAGGGGGCTTGGCAGGAACAGGAACGATACCTAAGGGGAGGGGTGGTGTGTATGCATGAGGACTTGGGGATCAGCAGAAGTAAGTGAAAGCAAAATTAACCACTTCCCCCCATTCCTTCTACATTTGGGGTTCAATAAGACCCAGCTTTCACATTTAACTTGGGTTTTTGCTCTGACTGAGCTTCCAAGTAAAGGCAATCCACAAGCTTTTCGTTGAAAGATGGCTTTGAATGGACTCACTGGTTCTTGGTTCTTGTGTATCATGGCTCCTCTGACTTTGAATACTATTGTCAGTAGGTCCCAGCAGCTGGGCCAGAAAGGAGAATGGGAGGCTAGCATCTGAAGCTCAGTAAAAGGAAACTTCCCAACTCAAACTCCAGGCTTGCTTTCTCCAAGCAAAAGCCTGTTATTACTTTGGTCAGCCTTTCAGGGGAAAACCAAAAACCTATTCACTCATTAACAAATATGCCAGGCTTGGTGCTGGGTCCTAGAGAAACAAATCTTGAGCAAAAGATGGCAAGAAACAAATAAAATCATTTTCAAAGCATTTGAAACAATTTGTGTTTTGTAAGCACATTAGCTACTTGGCCTGTACTTGGTGGCTTCCTTTCTGGTCGCATGTGCCATCCCCATTGTGGCCTCAATGTGGCAGCGAATCCTGTGATTAACTGGCTATGGAAAGGGCTACAACAGAAACCAACCTAATTTTAAATGCTTTAAATGGCAACAAGACTCTGAAGCGCAACAAATGCACCCAATTGGAGGGTTTTCATTAACCGCTCTTGCTGGGAGGGAATGGTGACTGGAGGAAAGAATAGAAGCCCTTTGGGCCTAGACCACTTATTCTGCTGTAGATCGCAGGCCTGCAAAGCTGGAGGGATGACCACACAGGAGGAGGAAGAGGAATTCAAAAGGGCACTCTTCTGGGAAGCGAGTCATGCCCAGAGTACCAAGTATTTTCCCTGCTTTATTCCATGAGTGCCCTGGAGCCAAACAGCAGACAGGACCGAGTGAGCAAAGTGATGGGGGCAGGGTGGGCATCAAGGCAGTGGTCCAAGGTGGTGCCAATGAGTGATTTGGGAGAATTTAAGAAGGGTAATATTGTGGCTATTTTCTTTTCCTCTAAGTGTTTAACTCAATTTTGCAAAGAGACACCACTGGCAATTTTGTGCTCTCATCCAAAAGAATAGCAAAAACAACTACCAAATAACCCGGTGGCCCCATTTCCTTCCTTTTTCTGAGGAATAATAGCATTCTATCTTTTGATGTGCTTATTTAATAAAAGTAATGCCTTCTTGCAACTCATGTTTTGCTGGTGGTAGCAATCAGTTTCATTAGAGACCAAATCTGCCCTCTCTCTCCCTCCCTCCCTCTCTCTCTCTCTCTCTCTCTCTCTCTCTCTCTCTCCTCACTTACACACACACACACACACACACACACACACACACACACACACCTATACATACCACCCACCTACATACACACATAAGTGTCAATGGGGCCTCCAACATCAATTTTGAAACATTTGATCATTTTACCATTAATTTTCAAAGAAGGAATTTACCTACTTCTCAACCACATTTCAAGGGTTCCTTTCACATCTTAGAAAACATAGTTTAGAGAATTGGGTATATAGAGCTGAACTCTGTTGCAACCTAACACTATTCAGTCTCTGCCCTGAATTAGTGCCAACCTAGAAGTTAGGACCCAAAATCTAGTCACCTGGCAGCTTCATTATTCCTTCTCAAACCCCATAAGTGAAGAGACTATGAATAGCCTTGTCCAGCTGATCTACTGGAGCTGGCTAACGTTCTTGGTGTTAAGACTGGATTGCCAGACACTCCCCTCCTCATCCTTTGGGAAGGAAGGTAGAATGAAGCCCTGAATTTCGTCTTCCCTTCCAAGAATGTCTTAAAAATTCTCCATCCTATGCTAAAACCTGTTTTTATGTATAGGATGAGGGAAGGGGTGACCAAACCGCTATGTGTATGTCTCCATGTATAGAGATGAACATGTGTGGTGGTCCATGAGGAGGCCATAGGACAACCTTCTTTGAGAAATTGGTCTCATTGGTCTAGAGTTTGCTAACTAAGATTCAGAGGCTAGCCCACAAGCCATGGGAACCATCCTTCTGCTTCTCTATCCAGCACTTGGATCACAAGTATGTGCCACAATGTTCATCATTCTTAGAGGATTCTGGGAATATCATACAGCTCCTCTGCATATAAGGTGAGCATGTTACTTTTTACAAGATGAAAGTTTAGCTGGGTGGGGTCTTGCTCTGAGGTCATCACTCCCTTTATTCCATCTAGCATTAGACTTTTCTTCAAACTTGTTTCTGGTGTTCCTTTTCTCCTCAAACTATACATTTCGTGTTTTTCCTTGCTCAGCTTGCTCCTTTTCATTATAGATCTGCATAAGATTGGCCACTAATAGCCATGTGATACAGTCAATATTAGCCTATTTTGAAATCTCCTCTGCCAATGCCATTAATCCAAAAACTCTTAAATTTAGCCTTGGGCAGACTTTTCAGATAAGAGCAAAAAGCAGCCACATCATTCACTAAAATATCACAAGAACAATCTCTAGGCCACTAATGTTCTTCTCGTCTGAAACCTCTTGATCCAGGCCATCATAATCTGCATTGCTCCCAGAACGACTCTCTTCCCTGCTCCTACTAGGATGGACCAATAAGCCCCACTTAGAGCATCCAACTGCTTTCCTAATCCAAAGTCCCAAAGTCCACATTCCATCAACAAGAAGCATGGTCAAGCCTGTCACGGCAATACTCCACTCCTGGAACCAATTTTTGTCTTACTCAAAGCTCTATTGCTGTAGAGAGACACCACAATCACAACAACTCTTATAAAAGAAAGCATTTAATTGGCTTGCTGATGATTTCAGAATTTCAGTCCATTATCATCATGCTGGGAAGCATGGCAGCACACAAGCAGGCACAGTGCTAGAGAGGGAGCTGAGAGTTCTACATCCAGATCAGCAAGTAGCAGAAAGAGAGAGACACTGGGCCTGGTTTGGGCTTCTGAAACCCCAAGGCCCACCCCCAGTGACATACTTCCTCCAACAAGGCCACACCTACTTTAACAAGGCCACACCTCCTAATCTCTGTCAAGCAGCACCACTCCCTAATGACCAAGCCTTCAAATATATGAGCCTTTGGGGGTCATTCCTATTAAAACTATCATAGTTACTTATTTTTGAAATGAAAAAATTGTAGGGAACAGGGGTGAACAGAATTCTTAATGGTTTTCCCATTGGTTTTCCTTATTTTAGGTGTTGGTACATTCCCTTTACTTTACCCAATCTAATATTTTATAAAAGCCGACTTTATGTCAGGCTGTAAGCTGGGCAGGGAGGGCCAAGGCACCACCTAAGACCACTGCTTTAATCTGCTTTCTGTTGCTACTACAAAATACACAAAGCTGGGTACTTTCTAAAGAAAGGGCTCATGTGTTGGAGACTGAAAGTTCAAGATCCAGCAGCCCCATTGATCAGGGCCTCTGGAAGGCTCCCAACTTCTGGGAACAAGTTTGGAGATGAGCAGACTTTCCCTTGGGGAACACAATTGCAGTGAACTGAGTTCTGAGGGGGTTAAGGCAAGTAGGTTTCCCATTTCTTCCAGAAATGCCCCTGCAAGAAGAAGTACCTGTAATGGCTTTGGGGCAAATGGTTGCACTAGTTGGCATGTGGTTTGTCCTTCAAAGGCTCTTCTGTTGGAAGCTGGGTTCTCAGCATGGCAGAGTTGTTGAGGTGGTAGAGTTTTGAAGAATAAGGCCTACAGGGAGGTAGTTAAGTTACTAGGAGTATTGTCACAGAATCACAGAAGGGATTGGTGCTGGTCTCCAGAATGACTTAGTTGCTGTGACATTACGTTGTTACAAATGATCAAGCTTGAGCCTTGAGTCCCCGGACTTCCTGTATTGCCCTTCACTGTGATCCCACCTACCATAAGGCCTACCAGAGCCCTGACTGATGGCCTGAACTCTCAGCCTCCTAAACAGTGAGCTAAACCAACTCCTTCCTTTGCAAGTTTTCTTGCTTGAGTTATGTTGTTGTAGCAATGGAAAATCGACTGATAAATTAGTCTTAGACCTGGAGCTGATCATTATAGATTTCCTAGTAAGCTTTCAAAATTGAATGGAGGGAACAAACACCAGTTAGGTGCCTACTGAGTATCGCTTCCTCACTCAGTCCTTACAGGGACCCTGTGATGGAGGTGTGATCACCTTTACATTAAGGAAGAGGAAGCAGCAGGAGAATGCAACAAGGTGACTTCTCCAGGTAGACACAGCTTATGGGATGGTAGTATCAAGCTTGAGTGCCCACCTGCATTTTCCACCACATTGGGCATCTGTCCATCTCTTAGTCTTTGGGGTTTTTCCCCCTGGAATTTAATGGAGATGAAGCATCTCATTTTTGTTAGCCAGCAGCTCTCAGTGTGTGTGCTGTGGCCACCTCCTTCACTCTCCATGTGTCACCAGGCAGACAGACGGGGTCAGAAGCATAGCAGTCCTGTGACTCACTCCTGTTAGAGCCTTTCCCATTCTTCCTAAGTTGGCCCTTGAAGCAGTAGAATGGAGCCTTCTGCCTGCTGTGAATACTAGCATCCCCATTATGTGGATACCATGTTCTTTCAGTGGCTCAATTGAAGTTGGTGTCCTTGGCAAGGCAGGCTTTATCAGAAATGAGAAAACAGGATCGAGTTCAGAAAAAAAAAAAAACAAATAAAAAATGAGAACTCTTCACTTGCAGCCATAGCTTGTAGCTGTTTTTCTCCTCACCAATCCCTATAGGTTGCAGCCATGAAGAAATTACAGTTCTGGCTCCTTGATGCGGCCTCACATACAGCCTCAATCTATTTCTCTTGGATATGGTCCACCCAAGTTGCATTACCACCCTGTCACAGGGGAAGCAGTTCCCAGCAGGACTGCCCTGAGCTCCATAAATACTCTCCTGGCTCCACCTGAATGTGTTTGCGAAGACTGTGCCCAAGGACTTAAGTGTAGGGAATGCGTCTGTAATTGGTGATGTTTAAATACATGTTTTGGACACTCAGGGTGTTCTCTCTCTCTCTCTCTCCCTCCCTCTCTCTCTCTCTCTCTCTCTCTCTCTCTCTCTCTCTCTCTCTCTCTCTCTCACACACACACACACACAACTCATAAGTTTTTTTTTTTCTTCAAAACAGAAATTACAGAGTAAATCTGATTTGTTGGATAAAAATTTTATTTTTTGGGGGGAACAAATATCTCACAAATTGTTGATGAATTCATATTTTAATAAATATATTCAGTGTATTGGAGCGAGTTTACTATTAAAAATGTAACTCAGTTCTAAACCGAGAGTAAAGCTACCTACAGACGTAAAGTGTGACTTGATTTACAAAATGTTCTTGCCCCCGTTTCAAACATCCTTCTTGCTCTAAGACTTAGGTTTTAAGGTGTTTTGGAAAGTCATCCCTCCAACCACTTCTCATGGTTTCACTTGCTTTTTTCATTTAAAAAGAAAACCTATTAAAATCTGTTATTGATTCATTATTACTCAAGGTTAGCAGAAATATAGAAACTGCATGCAAACTAGCAGAAATATAGAAACTGCATGCAAACTAGATTTAAATGACTCAGAGGCAAATTTTAAATTAAAAAGTGTCCCCAAAGCAGGATACAGCCACATAAATAAGAAGTAGGACCTAAAAGAGCTGTATCTGAAAGCAATCATTTATTTAACTATATGACCAAAAATGTCATCATCTAGACCAAATTACGAAGGGCCACACCCAGATCATCTCAAAATGTATGAAGTTGCCAGTGCAGCAAATGTTAAGTCTCCTGGGGAGAAAGTATGTGTGGGCTCAAACTTTGGATTTAAAAAGAGAGAGGGAGAGAGAAAGGGGGAGGAAAAATGTCTGATAGACATGGTTTATGGGAATACTTTGTTAATTGAAATGATTCTGTCCCTTATCTGAGATGGCTGTGGGAAGCTTGTGGTGCAGAGCATGGTTTGTATTCATTCTTCCCTTTTCAAAAGAAGAGAGTGTTTAGCTTGTGTGCTCCCTATTCAGGCACTGGGATGCGGGGGTATACGAATTAATTGTCTCCTTGCAGCGCTGACTGAGTAGGCTCTTTAGGAATAACACGCTGAGGGAGGGGTGGCTTTTCCCCTTTACCACCCACATTATGTTATGAGTAGCACGGAGCATTTAAATGCTTTGGCACAGAACTTGAATAAAGAGCAGATCTTGAAAATACCATTATCATTATTTATTTTGAAATTGACACCCGGCTCTATTTTAAGGCTTTACGCCCAGTTTTATCTGTGTCTCAGATAATCCAACACATGCACAAGAAGGGGCCCCAAATGTCTTTCTTTCTTCACCCCTATGCCTGGATCTTTCCATTTAATTTTTGGAGGAAAAAAAGAGAAGGTGAGGAAAACATTAGTCCAGAAGAAGGCATCAGCCGAGGAATGTTGTTTATTATGATTGGACAGTTTCTATTGGCCTAGTCCGATCATTTTATGTTTTATTTTGATTGAGCAGATATCACTTTGCCAACCATAATTCTTGCAATTCAGCTTTTCAGCCAAAATGAAGTGACCTTTTTCAGCAGATGGTCTCTCCCTGGAAGTGTTACTACCTGGCAAATAATAACTCTGTTACTGTAGAAGTGACCAGGTGACATTACACTGACTACTCTTCTTTCCATCCCAGTTTGGCAAAGTGGTCTGGTTGCACAAAAAAAGGGAGGCAAAGAAGTGGATCTTTAGCCTTGGGGGATGTGCTACCAACTGCGCCTTTATTTAAGGTTTTACTCTTGAATTGTGGTGTGTGGTGATTATCAGCTTGACACTAAATATGTTTCTGAGGAGTTTTCAGAGGATAAATGGAGATAAACCTACCCCTGAATGTGGGCCATACTGCCCTGCAGGTGGAGTGCAAGATGGCAAAGCAGAAAGCCAACCCTCTCTCTGCTTGAATCCTCCAGAGAGTCAAGAAAGGCTAGCCGCCTTTCTCTCCACACTCTGTCTGCCAAGAAGGACCAGCACCCCCAGAACCATGAGCTGAAATAAACCTGACCATTCGTTTTGTGTCCAGTACTTTGCCACAGCTACGCAAAAATATTCCAAACACACAAATTTCTTAAAAAGCACTCTTAAAACGTGATGAAAAGAAGAAATTGTTCCTATTACCCGGCCTGCTCAGGCTGGTTTCGCTCATAGATGTTAGCAGGCCCCATATCATGGTCAGCTCTGTTCTCAGTACATGCTCCATAGTCAGACTCCCCAGGTCATGATTTAAATGAAATTTTTAATCTTTTACCTAGCTTTGTGATTGTTCACTGTTTTGAGGTCATCTTTTTTTTTTAAGACATAAGTTGATGTAATAAAAGTTCTGAGTTCACAGCTGAGGTCACAGCTGAGCCCCGTGGAGCCGGAAACAGAAGCTGGAGCTGGCAAAGCACTCGTAAGTGCCTGAAGAAGGCCTTCTCCCCTGAGTGGTGGGGATTCCAATTTTATTGTCCATGTGCTCTTAATTCCTGAAGTGTGAGATGCTGTGGGATGGTCTGTATGTCAAGTGTGTTGCTGATTGGTCAATAAATAAATCACTGATTGGCCAGTGGCCAGGCAGGAAGTATAGGCAGGACAAGGAGGAGAATAAAGCTAGGAAGTGGAAGGCTGAGTCAGAGAGACACTGCCAGCCGCCGCCACAACAGCAGTGTGTGAAGATGCCGGTAAGCCATGAGCCACATGGCAAGGTATAGATTTATAGAGATGGATTAATTTGAGCTGTAGGAACAGTTAGCAAGAAGCCTGCCACGGCCATACAGTTTGTAAGCAATATAAGTCTCTGTGTTTACTTGGTCGGGTCTGAGCGGCTGTGGGACTGGCAGGTGAGAGAGATTTGTCCTGAATGTGGGCCAGGCAGGAAAACTCTAGCTACAGTGAGAGAGTGAATGTGAAATCTTACGCATGACTATTTCAGGACGAAGTCTGGAATAGGGTGGTAAACAGAAATAGCAGAAGGGAATCCTGGCCACAGCACACCCGTCCCTGTATGCAGAGAGGCCAGTGGAAGATGAAGCAGGAGACTGTTAACTGGCAGCATCCTAAGTAGGAAGGACCAAGGTCTGGGGCGCAAATGGCCACTCTCCCAAGGTCATATGTGTTAAGGGCTAGATGTAGCAGTCTCATACCAGTGTGATGTTTGATTCCATCAGATAGAATGCTTCAATATGTTCTTTCAAGCTTGGTGCATCTCAAGCTTGTACTTGGGTCTCCTGAGATTAGGAGTAGTCCAAAACACCCAGTTTGTACAACTATGACTTGAACTAATGAAGTCCAATAGACAGATTATATATATATATATGTATATATATATATATATATATATACAGAAACACAAGCACACACACACACCTTTGCTACAGAACAATCTTTTTGTACACTGTAAAGATGTATTACTTTTATTGGTTAGTAAATATCTGACTGGCTAATAGCTAGGCAGTCAAAAGGTTAGGGAATCACTGGAAAAAGAAGGACGGAGTCAAAGAGTGTCACCAGGGGATGCCATGCTGAGAAAAGGTACCACTATGTGGCAGAGCATAGATAAGAAGTATGGATTAATTTAAGTTGAAAGAGTTAGCTAGTAAGAAGCCTAAGCTATCAGCTGAACACTTATAATTAACAGTAAGTCTCTGTGTGGTTATTTTGGGAGCTGGCTGGTGGAAGAAAGCTGACTGGCTGTACAGAAAAATTCTGCCTACATACACTGGCTAATTGTATCCAGGTCCCTTCCATACAAATTCTCATATTTAATAAATTCAGCTCTGACCCCTGTACTTTCTCTATCCTACTTTACACTTCCATTTCATTATATAGCCTTGCACTGCATTTTAATTTTTTTTTCACATTTGTGATGTGTGTGAATAAGAATGACCCCCATTGGTTCATATGTTTGAATGCTTAGTCAACAGGGAATGGACCTGTTTGAAAGGATTAGAAGGATTAAGAGGTGTGGCACTGGAGGAAGTATATCACTGGGGGTGGGCTTTGGAGTTTTGAAAGCCCATTCCAAAGACAAAGTTAGTCTCTCTCTCTCTCTCTCTCTCTCTCTCTCTCTCTCTCTCTCTCTCCTATCAGATCAGGATATAGCTCTCAGCTACTGCTTCAGTACCTGCTTGCATACCACAGTGCTCCCCACCATGATGATAATGGACTAAACCTCTGAAACTGTAAGCAAATCCCCAATTAAATGATTTCTTTTATAAGAGTTGTCTTGGTCATTGTGTCTCTTCACAGCAATAGATCAGTAACTAAGACAACATTTCTATTTCTCTTAGTAAGATCATCTGAGTTTGAATCTCAATTTCTTCAATAATAGTCTTTGTGGTATTGTGTAAATTGTTCATTTCAGTACCTTAGTCCCTGTCTTAGTTAGGATTTCTATTGCTGTAAAAAGGCACCATGACCACAGAAACTCTTATGAAGGAAAACATTCAGTTGGGTGACTTACATTCAGAGGTTTAGTCTGTTATCATCATGGCAGGACATGGTGGTGTGCAGGCAGACATGGTACTAGATTCTGACATCTTGCAGGCACCAGGAAGTGAACTAAGACATTGGGTGGTATCTTGAGTGTATATGAGACCTCAAAGCCTGCCTCCACAGTGACATACTTCCTGCAACAAGACCATACCTATTCCAACAAGACCACTAATAGTGACACTCCCTTTGGGGGCAGGGCCATTTTCTTTCAAACCATCATAGTCCCTTCTAGAAAATTTGAAAGGCAAAATGTCCAACACAGAGTGTTACAAGGATTAAGGGAGTTGACTTGTGAATGGCAGCCATGCCCAGGCTATATACTGTAGTAAGTCCTAAATAATGCTCACTGTTTCTGTCACTGAGCACTCAGCAGACGCTGCTTGAGCTTTTAGTGAGAATGTCTCTTATTGTTGAGCCTATCTAAATTTAAATTTTCCTCTTCTTGTTAGTACTTGGAGAATTCTGTACTATGTATTTTGATCATAATCACCCCTGTCCACATACCAAATGTCTTTACATTGGTGGGGATGGGGATGAGAATACGCATTTGGTCTCTTATATGGTGCTTTTTGGAATTATTTGTGAAACATGAGAAACATATCAGGGTTTGCAGCATCAGCACTGTTAATCATACATCCACGTTGGTCCACGGAGGCCACGGTTTAGTCTGCTGCTGTGTCACTGTAACCCTCTAGTCAGGTCGAGCATGCTCTGTAAGGGCTGGATTTCAGACCATGTTTTTACCTACACAGACTCACCAGTTAGCTCAGCACAAAGCAGTCAATGTTGCTGGAATTGAAGACTGTGTATCAAGGAATAAAACAAAAGGCTTCAGCTTGGATCAGGTTTCAACTTTGTTGTCAACTGTAATCCTTTGTTTGAAATGAGCTCTCCTGTATTGACTTCAGTCATAGAACTTGGAGAGAAGGATAAGATGTTTAAATTTTTACAGTTACATTTACAGTTTTGTCTTTTGTATTTTACAGGAGGAATCTCCTTTCTAGTCAGTGTTTTACAAAATGACTCTCATAACCACCATCACATTTTAACTGATTAATTGTTGTGACTGGTCTTTGTTGTGTACATTAGCTGTGGCAGGAGTAGTGGGAAGTCATAGCTTGTGATAGTTAATACTTGACAGAATCTAGAATCACCTAAGAGACAAGTCTCCAGGCAGGCCTGGGAGGGATTATCCTAACTAGATTAACCGAGGTGGGAAGACACATCCTGAGAGTGGTACCATTGCCTGGATGGATAGAAAGAAAAGCCTGAGCTGAATGAACACTGACATCTGTTGCTCTTATTCCTAACTGTGAATGCCATGTGACGGCAGCCTCACACTGCGGCCACCTTGCATCTACTGCCACTTCAGAGAACCTCTTGAACTGTAAGCCAAAGTAAGCCCTTCCCTCTATAAGCTGTCTTAGTCTGTTGAATCAAAGAGGAAAGCCACTAAGACAATGCATAGCTCAGCGCTGTCAGTACAGAGGCCCCAGGTCCACCTCCTCTCTAGGTAATGCTGGGTCTTTCACTAACTCATTCAAAATGACCTTCTGGATCAATTGGAATGGGACAAAATGAGGGAGTCTATTAAATAGAGATGAGAGGTAGCACATGCCTTTGACTGAAGTATGGGTATTCTGAAAGACATGTTAGCACACACACAAGACATGGATAAAGGTTTCTTAAGAGAAAGTCACAACTTACAAAAATTATTTTGTGGCTACTAAAGTTGCTACTATTGGGCCAGTGAGATGGCTCAGAGGGTAAGAGAGCTTGCTACCAAGCCTGACACCTGGGTTTGATCCCTGGGATCCACATGGTGGAAGGAAAGAAACAAATTCTGCAAATTTTCCTCTGATATCCACACATGTGTATGGCATGTACATGTACACACACACACACATACACACACACACACACACACACGAGATAGAGAGAGAGAGATACATGATAAATGATAGATAGATAGATAGAGATCCATCCATACATATATACATAGATGATATAGATAGATATAAAGATACATACATATAGATTTATAGAGATAGATAGATACTACATACTTATAGATTTATAGATAGATGATAGATACATAGATGATAGATAGATAATAGATAGATATAAAGATACATTGATAGATAGATAATAGATATAAAGATACATAGATGATAGATACATAGATGATAGATAGATAGAAGATAGATAGATAGATAGATAGATTAAAATATGGGAGGTGGTCTACTTATTCCTCTTAAAGAATCTCCTTCTTGTGTATAGAATTGTAAGGTGGCTTACAAGATGCACTGTCCAGGGTTGTGATGACAGTGCAGTGCTGATATAGTTAAGTACCAAGTTCACATGCACACTGGCCCTAAACAAGCATGGCCCATTTGTTGTTTTAAGTACATTTATTTCAGGTGTGTCTCTAAAAATGGAATATTGTCTATAGTCAACTTATTTTTTTGTTGTGGGGAGGTTTTTCACTCTCAAGCAAACAGAAACTTAGATAACATCCTAGGTAATATTCCATTCTTACACACCCTTACTTTTTCAAGCCTTTCTACTTGCCTTGGATCCCAGTTCTTCAAACAATTGCCCACGCTTTGAGAGTGCTACTCTGATATAGTTTTCTTTTGTGCTTTTGTTTTTTTCCTTAAATCTAACAAGACAATGAGCATTTACTAAATCAAATAAAATACTTAAGACAATCAGAAGAGAAAAGAGAATAGCTCTTCCTCATCTGAATTCTCTTCTCTGAAGTTTTCTATACTGTTAATGTTTGTTGTGCCTTTCTGTACTTAGAAACACATAACACAGAAGTAGGGTAGGGACAGTTTTTAAAGTACAAAATGTATTACACTTATGATTTTTGTAATTTGCCCTTTCCAGTTCTTGATATTCATAAGATCTTTCTGAGTTAATGCATGAAGACAGTGACATCCATATTGATGCTTACATGGGATTCTACTGTACAGGCTTAGTGTATTTATGTAACCATCCCTTCTGGTTGTGGACAGCAAGCTCTCTCTAAGTTCCCTTGAAAACAATGCTTCTTGGTGCCTGTATCTTCATAATGTATATATTTAGTTCTTTAAGACAAATACCCAGCAGTAGTTAACCTCATCTGCCACATTCAAACAACTGGAGTCTTCTGTTTGCTGCCACTGAGGTGAGATGTTTCAATTCTGAAACCCAGAGGGAGAGAGTGGGGATAGCCTTCAAGGCTTCAGTCTCCAAAAGCTTAAATCCTTAGAGGAATGAAGAAAACTTCTGGTTAGAAGAAATGTGTGGGAGACACATCATAAAAGACTGAAGAACTTCTGTTTCAGGTTAGGAAAAGTTTCTCTGGCATGATGGAGGAGGGGGGAAGCAGGGGGAAGGGGAGGGGAGGGGAGGGGAGGGGAGGACAGGACACTAGAGGTGTTTGTGAGTTCTCACTGCAGGCCATGTGCTGTACTTCCCAGGTTACACTCTCATAAGGCAGCCAGCCAAGGAGAAGAGCATGGGCAGACAGCAGAACACCAAGAAAGAAATGCTGTGTGTTCTACAGGGACACATCTGCCCAGAGACAGTCGGCCAGTATTCTAAGGTCCCCACACAGCAGTGGTATGGGAATCCTTTCCCAGACTCTTGAGCTCAGCATGATGGGAAAAAAGAAAGTTGGTGGACACGCTACAAGGAAGTGAATTGCCTGACGTCACAGTGGGCAAGGTAAAGCCTGTGTTGACTGGTGACTACTTTAAGGACAATGCTCTTTTCCTCATTTCCCAACATTTGGACATGATAGCAGCCTTAGAAAGATCCTATGAAAACAGAACCTTGATTGACTGAGATGGACTTGCTACAAGTCAACAGCATACCAGAGGTTGGGTACTGAGACTCATTCCCTGCACAGCTGGATTTGTGCATTAAAATGCATGTTGTGATGTTGTCTTCTTCCCAAGTTACACTCCCACCAGTAACATAGAAAGTGCCTGGCTGACTAGATGCTGTCAATCTTCAGAATATGCATATATGATGACATATACATATTGATATGTTTAGGGGAAAATGTTTCTCATTGTTTAAGTCTGTGTTTTCCTGTCCACCGGTGAGCATCTTCTCATATTCCTGTTGCTTGTTTGCATTTCCTTTTCTGTAGAGCATTAATGCCAATCCTGCCATTTGTCCACACTGGTGGCACCCCTTCTCTTCTATGAAACAGTTGATGATAGTTCATCCTCAGATGCTCACTGCAAAGAAGGATGCTATGTCTTGGTCTCTGTTCCTCAAAGGTAATTTTTTGATTCATTTAAAAAAAAAACAGTTTTCAAGGCTTCAGATCTCATCATTGAATGAATTATTTCCATGTTTTTGTGAAGGATATGATTTTTATTAAAAATAAGAATTATGGTGGGGAAGACATGGTAAGGACATCAAGAAATATTTTCAGTTGGGTTTTTTTTTGTCATTTTGGGGTGGGTGTTACTAATGAAAACTTATACTTTAAAAAGACTCCATTGGTTTCTGAAGTCAGAGAATTACATACAATGGACCATGACAAGCTATTGACTAAATTATCTTTCTTTGAGCTCATTCCAGTTACTTAAGCATTTTTTAGTGTATGCATGTTTCTCATGTTCCTCTCTCTCTCTCTCTCTCTCTCTCTCTCTCTCTCTCTCTCTCTCTCTCTCTCTCTCTCTCGTGTGTGTGTGTGTGTGTGTGTGTGTGTGTGTGTGTGTGTGTGTGTGTGTGTGATATGTTTGCATACACCGAGGCCAGAAGAGGATGCTGGGTATCTTGCCCTATCATTCTCTTCCTTATTCTCTTGATAAAGGATTTCTTAATTAACCTGGAGCTATGCTGGTGACCAGCCAGGCCAAGTAATTCTCCTGTCTCTACCTCCCCACACCCCACAAGGGTGGAGTATGGCCATGTAACCATGACCATACCTGGCTTTTTACCCAGGTTCTAGGCATTTGAACTCAGGGCCTCACACTCACACAGCACACACTTTACCCTCTGAGCCATATCCTCAGTCCTTTCCATTAGCTTAAATTTTGATTTACAAACCCTTTTGCTTGTGTTGTTTTATTTAAGTTCTCAGGAGGGATGTTCTTTCTCCCTGTCTTCTGATAGTGCTCTTTGATAGTTTTGTGATCCTTTTACAGCTCATAAGGCTTCTTTAGGCAAATCACGATTCACTGAAGCTGTGAATACTGCTGGGGTCTCACGGTTAGAAAAGCTCTGCTTTCAAGGTTGTACCCCCAACTGCTGGGTGGTACAAGACATTGGCAGATGCAGGCAAGCCCCTACTCCATCTCTTCTCTTCTCCTTTCATTTTGTTTCTTAGCTCTCTTTCTGCTCAGCAGCTTCCATGAATCAAGCAGTCTGAAGAGCTACTCGCTGTTCAAATAGAAGCCAGGTTGTTAGTCTTTACGGTGTGAAGGCTGCTTTGATGATGGCTGTAAAATGAACTCGTGGACACCCAGAACACTACTGGCATCCTTGGAGCAGGCTCAACAGAGATCAAAGCAGCCTATTGCGTGGAGGCAGCTCCCTGTGGACAGTGTTGAAGACTCCTGGCAGGCCGTCCAGGGCAGTCTCACAACTCCGCTACCTGTGTCTGCCTGTTGGAGCACACCCCAACCTGTCCCAGAGCCTCAGATTAAAGAGGGCTTTCAGTGCTCAGTCCCATTCTCGGGAAGTTGCATTCTGGGTACTTAGAAACTTATGATCAAATCTATTCATTTTTAAATGAAGCACAAATACCAGCACTTTCACCAACACTGTCCCCTTGTCTCCTCCAGGCTAACGTTGTTCTTGTGGTGTTGTTTACCATATTTGAGATTATTTTAAATGTTATGCAAGTGAGTACCAGGGTGCCAGGCCAGGAACAGTGAGCTTCCTGGGTATTAAAACCAGTGCTGGCCAAACTCCATCTACTGCTCACCAGAAGGGTCAAGAACACACATTCATTGCCCTAAAATCACTTTTATTCCCTTTGCCAGCCAGATCCTATGTTCTTACCCAACCTGGCACACATCCAACATTTGGCAGCAGAAAGAGCCAATTTTATTGAAGTGGTTACACCCAGCAGGATAAAGACTGAAACCCACACACACTTTATGAAGATGCTTCTGCAAGATGTTTGAAAATATCCAATATGAAATAAAAAATCCTACTCACCTTAGTGTAGGTGATTCCTACTGGGCAGATGCAGGTGCCCCATCTGGAACTCTGTTTGGTTGTTCCCTATGGAGAAGCTGGCTTTCTCTTTTTGTTTGTTTTTTGTTTGGCTAAGCAGAGGAAAACATCTTAACCTACCCGAGAAATGTGGCTTCCTCCACGGAAGTTCGGATTCCTTCATGCACGCTTGAAAGCAAGGGTACATGACTCAGACTACCAGATTGGGCAAGTAATTCTTCAGTCATAACAAACTTTACCCTGGAACTTCATTTTTATCAGTCTGGGGATGGGTAATCCAGAGACAAAGGGGCTCTCCTAAGCGGAGGCTGTGGGCAGCCATTTTCTGGAGTGACAGCTTGGAGTATTATGGATCTGTGAGAAGCTTGCCTTCAGGTGGATATTGCGACAGTCTTGTAGAAAAATGAACACATAGCATGCTGCATACACTATGACACATCGAACACTAACAAATGAAGGGTTTCAAGTGCAGCGGGATTGTCTGAGGATGTCTACCCTGCAGGTGTGCAGTCAGCAGCAGACCACTGGCTTACTGGAAGTGAATGTAGAAAAACATCGAGCTGGCTTTTTGGCTTCCTGCACATCTGTTAGAGCTGAATGCATGGGTGGAAACAGAGAAACAAGCTACATTCTGAAACCAATGAGGAAAATTCCTTGTTAGTACAGAAGAGAGCTAACAGCACATAAAAAAATAGATACGATTAAGACAGTTCATTGGCTGACTGGATGAGCCCATAAGTCACCTCTGAACAGAGTGGGAGTCCCGTGTCTAGTGGTCATACACACTTCTCCAAGGATTTTACCAATATTACCAAATGTATCTAACAACCCCATGAGATACACAGACTAATACTGCTGTCCTCGTTCAAAGGCGAAGGAAGCTAAGGAGAGCTCAAAGTAGAGTGGTTGCCCAGCAGGTGTAAGGACCTGGGTTCCACCCCTGGCATAACAGTAAATGGAGACATGAAAAAATGTGTGGGAACTGAGTCCCTGAGGAGGAGAAGGAGCTTAGGAGCCCTAGCGAGCCCGGCCACGCACGTGGATCTGAGCCCAGATCTCAGGCCAGAAACCAGTTCCAAATTCCTTCTATGACCTGTGTGCTGTGTGTCTGCAGGCTTCAGTCACTAGCCCACTACCTTTAAGTTCCTGTTGACCCCATTTATGGAGAAACAAGTCAGAATAATTCCATCTCCCCTCACGAGAATATTATATATTTTAATATTAAATAAGTAATACATATATGTATAAGAGAAAAGATAAGAAAAATGTTAAAAATAATAAAATAATCAATACTTATAAACCACTGCAAAATAACTGTTCATATTTTTTGAGCAATCCTGTTACTTTCATGGGGTAAACCTATGCATTTATATGGATTAATGTTTCCAGTATTAAAAAGGAGATCATACACCAGGCAGTGGTGGCGCACGCCTTTAATCCCAGCACTCGGGAGGCAGAGCCAGACAGATCTCTGTGAGTTCGAGGCCAGCCTGGTCTACCAAGTGAGTTCCAGGAAAGGCGCAAAGCTACACAGAGAAACCCTGTCTCGAAAAACCGGAAAAAAAAAAAAAAAAAGGAGATCATTTGGTGTAGAAAGTGACTGTGTTTTAGGTTGACATACAATGTTGAGAAAAATCAGTCAACTCTGAGCTCGTCAATGGTGTGTGCCCTTTATAATCATCTATTTTTACATTCTGTAGGCATAAGAATGTGTCTTGTTTTATCGTTAGGGTTTTGCAAGTTTTCAGCTCACAATGTTACAGTGACTGACTAGTAGCTAGGTTTTGCAAATATCCTTATTGTTTCCCTGGAACTCCCTTCTAGAGTTCACATTGCCATTGCAGAGAATACATATATTTTTACAGTTCCCATTAGGAAATCAGTGGAGAGAGGGGCCTTGTTTCCCTACCCCTTCAGCAGCGCTGGCTTTTACAATGAAACCAGAGCCCAGGTCCTTCATACAGCTGCAGCGGGGAAGCAGCCCGAGTGTAGTAAAGAAGGAAGCTCGCCTGCTCCTTGCTTTTGATTTATAAGCCAGACAAGCACAACCCAGTTTTTGCTACACTTGCCTCCCTCCAAAAGCCCAGCTTCTGTAATGAAACAAGATCCCTAAGAGAGGACATTAAGGAAGATTGCCCACAATCCACACTTCAAAGCCCCAAGGAAACGCCACCAAGGGCAAGCCTGATCCCTCAGTGGACCATGACCATGCACCTTCTCCTATAATCCCTCGGTTTTCAACAAGTTAAGTAGGGTTAATCCAGGTCAGCACTTGGGAAGAGTCCTCTAAAGAAACCATGAGTAAGCCAAATGTTGTCCACGATTGTGTAGATGTCAATTTGACGCAAACAAGTGTGGGTGCCACGTTCCCAAATACCTGCCTCATAGTCAGAAATTGTCAGCTTCTTAGATATGGCTGGTACTGAGAGCCTAATTGGGAGCAAGCTCAATCTGGGGTCTTAGAGTTCTTGGAAAGCCAGGGAAACCATCGGCCTGGTCTCACCTGATTGGCTCAGGATGCTGAAATAACCACCATAGTCCCTCATGCAGAAAGAAGACAGTCCCTACTTTGTTGTTGGAAAATGGTTTAAGAAAGCAAGAGGGACTTGAGCTGGGATGATCATATTGCACTTTTGGGCTGTCAACACAAGCCAAATGCAGGGCAGACGAAATGATCTAAGCTCTTCAAGGAAACTGAAAAATGTGGAGCAAAATACATTTTCAGCAAGAGCCTGAAATCATAAGGATGCTCTATCCCTGCCTGGCTCCATCCAAGTGCACCCAAACCTCAGTGTTTCTTCAAAGACCTCATAGACCTGTCAAAAAGGGAAAAGGGTCAGTTGTAGTGAGCCAGAGAGAATGGCCATTAAGAAACTGCAATGCAGGATAAGGGTCCTTTCTTTATATGTAGCATGTATTGGCGTGTTTTGGGAGCACTATTATAGCATATAAATTAAATTTGCAATCCTAATGTTCTCCATAAGAACTGTGATACTCAAAGAAGTATGTATTGGCTACAAAATAATAATTTAAAAAATCCATCAACGTGGAGAATGCCATAAATTATGGTGGTATTTTTCTTATAGTTTCTGACATAAAGTAGAAAAGTTCCTGGGATTCTGAATATAACTAAACATGTCATCTCAGTTTGTTTTTAACTGGTGTGTTCCAAAGAGAATTGAAAACAACGGATGAATCGAAAGTCTGTAGATTTGGAAAAAGTTTTATTTTTTACCTTTAAAGAGTGATTAATCATTTAATGGTTCTATTGACTTTATCCATACTAAAAGTTCTAATATGAATCAATAGTTGAAGCAAAGAAAGTGGGCTATAATTTTTCAAGTATATTTTTGAATTTCATGTGCACACATTCTTATATATAGGAAAGCATTTTCTATCATTTAATTTAGACCATAACTCAGAAAAAAATATTCAACAAATGTTCATGAATAAGTCATAAAATGAGTGAATGGCAGGTTTGAAAAAAGCTAAAGTGAGTGATATGTGGATTAGAAATGAAGTGTTCACCATAAATACTAAGTTTCTAGCAGACAAAGGAAAATGACAAGAACAGTAGAAACACACGCCATTGGTGTATTCATGTTTCAGTGACACGTCCCTCACTCCAAGTGAAGCTGGAATCACAGCTGTCAGGGCAGTTGACAGTCCTTTTACTTACTGTCCTGAACAAACAAGGTAACTTTGAAAAGTGTCTTCTCTGGGTCTCTAGTGACCAAGAGCCTTCAGTTTCTAATTTAATATTCTTGCTGTTATAGTAAATGAGTCCCAGAAAACGAACAAACCTGATTTTAGAGGTTGAAAGAATATGTTTGCTATGGTTAATTTTGATTATTAGTGTGTCTGTGGGGCAGTTCCAAAGAAGATTAACTAAGGAGGGAGGACTGGTCCTGGATGTGGCCGGCAGCATCCCGCTGCCTGGGGGCTCTGATGGGAAAAAAGGAGCAAGCCAGTTAGCACGGAGAGTTTTCTTTCTCTGCCTCCTGGCCACCATGATAGAATTCTGTTTCTGTCCAGCAACAATGGACTGAAAGCTCTGAGACCATGAGCCCAGACAAATGCCCCCTCTTTCAGCTGTTCATCTAACAGGCATGGCGGTATCTACTTGCAGCCTGCCAGTGATTAATGCGGAAAATTAGTACTAGGAATGGGGGCATTGCATTTACCTGCCAATGTGGTTCCAAATTTTGGAACTGGTTTGTGAGAAGCATTTGGAAAAGCATGTACATGTGGCCTAAGGAAGCTCAAGAACATTATGAACAGAACTCAGTAGATGATTCTGGTAGGAGCCCAGAAGATCAGGGTACTGACAGTAATGTGAGAAGGAAAGCCATGCTCATGAGATTCCAAATGAGAGTAAGGACCCTACTTGGAACTGGACAAGAGGTTGTTAATCTTAGATTTTGGCCAAGAACTCTTCTACAGTGTGTCTGTTCCTTGAGATTTCGCAGGAGGCTGTGTTGAAAGGTTGGGGTCTAATTGATGTGGCAAAGGACGTAACAGGCAAGCCTGAGTTTTGGACTGGCGACGGTTTGGCTAGCTTCTTTTTGCCAGTTTACAATAAGAATCTAGAACAAAAAGCAGAAGAGAATGATTTTAAAAACATTTGGTATGGGCAGAAAAGAAACACATGTAAAGTGGGAACCATGTCAGGTGTGATTGCAAAGGTGATTAGGTTACTTGGAAGAAGTCACATACAGGGACAATGGGAAAGACGCCTTGAGGGCATCTCAGGAATCAGTGGGGCTACCCATTGCAGGCTCAAAGGGGTAAACATTTTAAATAATTTTAAAGTATTTCCTTTCACAACAGAGTGCCTGCTTTTAGCCACCAAGAGAAACGTTTTTCTACATTCAGCTATCTGGAGAATGCGATTCTCTTATTGTTGTGGTCCAGTGGGGCCTGGCTGCTGTCCAAGATGGTGGCAGACCCTGGCATTGCCTATGTGATGTTGTTTTTTTATGTGCACAAAAAGTAAGGGTTACAAGGTTATGGAGACTTCATCCAGAGTTCAAAGGAAGGGCCCCTCAGCCAGACAATGAGCAGGAGGTCACATTCCTCAGGCAGCACTGGAGAAGCTGATACATAAGCTGATGGTCATGGCACTCAAGATATGAAGGAGACGCAGGAAGGGATGATGCCAGGAATACTGATTGAGAAAAGCCACAGGAGCGAGCAGAGTTAGCCCAAGGAAAGGACTATGTAGGAAGCAAATGCCAAGGCCACAGGGTCAGGGATGCCCTGCCAGTGGGTGCTCAGATTACCCTGCCGAATAACACTGCACGATGTTTAGTGTTCGGTCTTTCTTTGATTCCATCCCTCAATTCTTTGCCCCCTATTCTTCCCATTGGAGATGAGAATGCTTTTTCTACACAACTATATTTTGGAAACATGTAATTTGTTTTTACTTTACAGATGCTCACAGCTAAGAATTAGCTCTAAGGCTTGGAGACCTTGAACTTGAACTTTTAAACAATTCCAGAACTATAGGAGCTTGCAGTTTGAGATGTGCATAAGCTGTTGCAGGGTAGGGGTGAGGGTAATGAATGGTATTAAGGAGATGTGCTTGGGCATCAAGTTGATAAGAAGTGGACTTGTAATGGTTGTTCTTGATAGCTTGACAGGATTGAGAAATTCCTAGGAAATGAATAAAATACAGTTGTTGGTATGTTCATGACTGACAGAGTTTCCAGAGATAATTCAGAGGGAAAGACTCACCCTGAATATGAGATATGGGTAGCACCATCCCATAAACTGGGACCTCTGTTGGAATAAGGGAGGAAATGAAAAAGTCTGGTAGAATAGTCTCTCTCTCTCTCTCTCTCTCTCTCTCTCTCTCTCTCTCTCTCTCTCTCTCTCTCTCACTCTGCTTCTTGGCCACCATACTGTGAGCCTCTTTTCACTCCCGTGCCCTGTCTGCTGTAATGGCATTACACCTCAATGCTTGGAGCCCAAATAAATCTTTCTTCCTTTTAAATTTTCTCTCATGATTTTGATCATGGCAACAAAAATACTACTATGCTATTGATGGTTAAAGGGCACTATAATGTCAAATTACTTTCTGATGGCTTTGAAACTATGCGTGAATGAAAGAATGCTCCACTATCTTTGGGTACCTTCTTCAAAACAAGTGTTGAGGTACATAGTATAATCTCGTGTAGTTGGAAGATTTCCTGTGTCCCAGCCGGCCAGCAGTTGGGACAAATCTCTCCCACACACATCCCCCAAGTAAGTACACAGAGGCTTGTATTAATTATAACTGCTTGGCCATTAGCTCAGGCTTATTACTGACTAGCTCTTACACTTAAATTAACCCATAATTCTTATCTGTGTTTAGCCATGTGGCTTGTTACCTTTTCTCAGTTCTGCCTTGTCATCTTGCTTCCTCTGTGTCTGGCTGGTGACTCCTGACTCAGCCTTCCTCTTCCCAGAATTCTCCTTGTCTGTTTGCCCCACCTATACTTCCTGTCTGGCTACTGGCCAATCAGCATTTTATTTATCAACCAATCAGAGCAACACATATTCACAGTGTACAGAAAGATATCCCACAGCAATCTCAAGTTTTGACTCCCATCCAAGACAAATGAGCAACAATATTCTAACCAATGATGAAGATGCCTCATGGACAGGCACATAGGACCCTGAAGATGCCCCATGGACAGGCACACAGGACCCTGAAGATGTCCCATGGACAGGCGCACAGGAATGCTAATCCTTTTTTTCCAGAAGAGTTGAAGATCACCTGTGCTCACTGTTTCCCTAGTCCTCTTAGGAAGTGGCAGGGGAAAGACTCACTCCCTTTGATTACTTTCCAAGAGCTGGAGGGGGTGAGTGTACTTTTAAAGCATATTAGGAATAAGTAGAAAACTTCCACAGAAATCCTAAGTCTGCAACATTTTCTAGGATGCCAAGTAAATGGATATGTTTTATCACACTGGAGATTCATCTCATTTGATGTCACCGTTTCTGTTCCTTGGGAGGACACAAATGCAGAGAAATAAACACCTAGCAATTGGAGAAAGACTATCATACAAATGGATTTCTATTCCCTGTCCCTGCAGTGTTCAAAAGATAAGATGTCTTAAAATAAGGCACTTGATACCAGCCAGCAGCCTGGCATGCTCAGAGTTCTATCACAGCACACTTAGGTGTGGCTGTCCTTGCAGGCTGGTGACTTCATACCCACTGCCTCCACAGAGGGCCTCTACTGACTGACTATCTGGCATCTTGTTGGCACAGATGCTAATGAAACAGGTGAAGCTCTACCTGAATTTGAAAGGAACTTTTTTTTCTAATGCTGAAAATATTGTTTATTTTACCAAGCAAAAACCATGGAAGAATGAGGCAATGAGCCATAAATTCATTTTTTAAAGGATCAATGGATGGCAGCGTTCTGTTTATTTTAGATTTTAGCAATCATAGGCCAGCTGCCTGTCCTTTTCTAATTAACTGTCACTATATGTGTTAATAAACAGACACAGATGATCCTTCAGGACTAGAGCTTAGTTCTTAAGGCCCAAAGACAACAACTATGGAGTAATAGGAAGAGACTAGCCTGTCCATGAAGTAAGCCAGCTTCATCTCAGTGGATGGAGAAGGGAACTGGACCCATCATGGGGAATCTAAATGGCTTTATTAGACCACTAATTAAAAAACTTCTTTGTACTTCTATCACATCCACATTGCCTCATCCTCTCTGATGGGTTACAATTAGATTTATTTCTTTGTAATACACAATTTACTTTGGCTCGTAAGCTTTCATTTTCCAAAACATATTGTGTCATCTTGTTATTCATTTTTAATCTATATCATTTCATTTGTGCTTAAAAGAACTTCAGTTATTTTTAAAAGAAATTTTCTAACTTCAATGGACATAAATCCTATTTGTTAAACATGTAACCAGAGCTGGTCATCAGTATTTTTTCTTCTGTTCCCTGCTCAGAAACATTAGCAACTGGCTGAAGAAAAGCCACGTAAAGAATTGGTAATGGAAACTTTGAGGGAGGTACTGAGTCTGAAATGACAGCTCCTTTGTCATCAGTGACACCATCCAACAGGAAGAACCCTTTTTACATGAAAACCTCAGACAGTGGACATTGATGAGAATTCACTCAGAAGAATTACCTGAGGACTGTTATAACTTAAAAGGAGGAGACAGGTTCCTGAGAAGAAATTGATAGTACATTATCCTTTGGAAAGCCTTTATTGGGATATGGGAACCTTCATGTCCTAAAAGGAGCTGATTTAGAATACTTCCTACACTTGTATTGCATGATTGGGTCCCAAGGAGGGACACAGATTCTTTAGTTCCTTGAATATCATGGGATATATAGCATCATTACCATAGATATCCATAATGATGACTCAGAGAAAGAGGTGAGTGGGGGAGGGAGGGAAGGAGGGAGGGAGGGATGAGAGGGAGGGAGTGGGGGAGGGAGGGAAGGAGGGAGGGAGGGAGGAGAGAGAGAGAGAGAGAGAGAGAGAGAGAGAGAGAGAGAGAGAGAGAGAGAGAGATCCCTTCAAATCCAGAGACAAGGTGGGTTTTGACATAGGTTTTCAGGGGACCATAAGATTAATTTGCAAGGGGCAGGGGTTGCAAGGCCACAGCACAGCATGCTTTCTTATTAACTCTGTCTCAGAGAGCTAGCTATAGGGGACCATGAGCTGATTTCTGGGAGACAGATAAGGAGATGTAAGGAAACTCTATGGAGATTTTTCTCAGAGTGGCTAAAGTGTTTGATTTGATAACAGATCACCCCTGTCCAAACACTCTCAGAGGTCCTCATGCTGAGCTTCCTGGTCCTCTTCATCCCTCCCCACTGATGACGATGACAAAGAACAGCTTTTCCAACTGAACTGAACTCAGGTAGAGATGCTGACAATTTCTAAGGGGTGTGTGTGTGTGTGTGTGTGTGTGTGTGTGTGTGTGTGTGTGTGTGTTGATATATTGTGTACCCTAATAAACTTGCCTGAGGATCAGAAACAGAGCCAGCCACTAGATTAGACATAGAGGTCAGGCAGTGATGGCACACACCTTTAATCCTAGCACTGGGGAGGCAGAGATCCATCTGGATCTGGATCTCTATGAGTTCAAGGCCACCCTGGAATACATGAGATTGACTCAGTCTAGGAAAGAAAACAGAGCCAGGCAATGGTGGCACACACCTTTAATCCCAGCACTTGAGATCTCATGTCTTTGCTTGGGAAGCACATACGCCTTTAATTCCAGGAAGTAATATGGCAGGGCAGAGAAAGGATTATAAGGCACGAGGAGACAGGAACTAAAGGCTATTTTTGGCTGAGGCCTTTTGGGTGAGGACTCAGAGGCTTTTAGTTTGAAGATTCGTGGAAACACAATCGGCTGAGGAGTTGGCAAGATGAGGTTGGCTGTGGCTTGCTCTGCTTCTCTGATCTTTCAGCTTTCATCTCAATATCTGGTACTGGGTATTTTATTAAAAGACCATTTAGAAATTTGTGTTACATCTGTGTGTGTGTGTGTGTGTGTGTGTGTGTGTGTGTGTATGTATTTATGCAGAGGAGGGGCATTTTGACAGGCACTTGTGTAGGAGAGGATATTATTAAGCTATAGACAGAGTTCCATGATATTTAGGTCCAACAATCTCAGAGTCAATGAGGAACTCAGCACATCTACCCGAAGCAACTTGTCACATACAGAATTTATGGGGAATGAAAGCTTCATAGTGTTATTTCACAGTTAGAATGCATCATCCAAGGTAGGCTGACTTCTCCAGCAAGAATGGTTGAAGGGGAAGGACAGGTAAGATGGTGGGAGACTTCAGACAATCCCAGAAACTCTATCCTTCTTTTGCAATATACTAGTGACACCCTGGGCTTCCTGGAACACCCGGAGGTGGGAGAACATCGTAGCAGAATGAATTCTCAAAGACAAATGTGGAGGCTACAGAGGCAGGAGGAGCTCTATGTTCTCTCTAGCACCCTCTGGTATGCATAGGCTGTCAGGTTAGGGACATTTGGATCCATGAAGTTAATAGTATTTGGGGGGCTGAGTGGAGCAGAAGCCCAGCTGGCAGGTGTCACTGAGACTGACCGTGTCATTGGCTCTTAGCCTTCAGTGGAGGCTCTGCCCCAGGCCCTATGAAGGAGCTGCTGTCATAGTGAATATTGGTTGGCTCAATTTCACAACATCCATTTCACCTTTCTCCAAGGTCACTGACTTCTATGTTAAAACCCGTGTCACTGTAAGAAAAGAGAGTTTAAGGAATTTTGTTGACCCTATGTGGAGGATACAGTCTAGTGAAACCCAGTTCCTATATTCATGGACAGGTTATAATAATTGGCTAATGTTTTCACATGCAGCAAGTCACAGGAAAATGTAATGGAATCCAGCTGCTATCACAAAAGCTACTACTTGGAAAGGTCAAGAACTTTTTCCGAAGGTCAAGCCATGGCTTAAGAAGTCATGGTGTTATTTTAGCTTGTGTGTGTGTGTGTGTGTGTGTGTGTGTGTGTGTGTGTGTGTGTGTATTAGCTGGTTCCTACAATGATTTTCTTGTATGCTATGTGTGGTTCCAAGAACTCTTAACAGTGCATTTATCTAAAATACCTACCAAGCATCCAAGACCAAAAGATCTCCTGAACTAAGGTAACACCCTTATGGAAACAATGCCTGTCTCCTAGGTTAGGCGGCTAGCTTTATTTCTTGTGCAATTTAAGCTGAGACCCTCCTTTCTTATACAGCCTTACTAACATTATAGACTCCTAACTTCCTACCTAACCACCTCTAAGAATGTAGTTAGAGCACATAAATTCCCTTTTTCTGATATACTAACCGATTTCAGCTCTCAGTTGACCTCCTCCTTTACCACTCCCCTTTTGGGTTGTAGAAGAAAGCCTGATGGTCACTCCCTGAGGAAAACTCTTGTCTGCCTTTGTGACCCTGTAAGAATTCAAGCCTGGTGACCTTGCTTTGGCTAGAGCACTGCTATTGCATGGATATGTAACTGTAAACCTCAGAGACAAATTTTGACTGGAGAACTAGAAGAATGAGATGGAAGATGAGGAAGAGCCAGATGGGTAAGAACGAGATGAGAAAGACAAAGATGGGGCAGAATTAAGATGACAGAATTAAGTTAGAACTTAGAGGGGACAGCAGATAAAGGTAGAGAGAAATCAGGCAAGAAAGGAGCTAGGCATGAGAACAGAACTGAAGCTGCATAGATAGGATTTTATCCTAGAGGAATAAAGTAGATGGACTAAGAGCTCGGTGTACATAGATTCTTTTCCTGAAAATAAATCTCTCCATTCATAGCTTCTCTTCTGAGCCCCTGGGAAGAATATTAAGGCTGGTCCTTAATAATTCACACATATATATTAATCCATCCAAACAGACTATGTTGAATGCCTTCTGGAAATTTTGAAACATCAAGGCTGTTGCTCAATACATTAATGGGGAAGTATGCTTTTTATAGGTATGCTTATAGCCACTTTGGAACCAGGAGACAAGTGAGTCTTAGGAAGAAAAAAACAATCTATATAGTTGAACAGCTTGATTAAGATTTATATAGAACCTACTTTTCCTGTGGTATTTTAATTTATGTTATTTTTAACGATTCCATTATTATAGTCCAAATACATTGAATGATATTTTCTGTTTCTCACTGAAAAACTAATCTCACCAGCAGTGATGTCTAGTAGTGACCCACTTGTCCAATATTCTCAACAGAAGGTAAAAGGTTCGACTTCCTGCAACAGTCAAGAAACATGTCTATGTTGCTAGCAACCCAGAAAGGGTTGATAAAGGCCTTCACTCTATGAAGGCTTGGAGACAAGTCCATTAACACTATCTATTTGCACTCCAGGCTGCTCCATTCCAGTCTTTAGTAGGAGTGCAGAACTATCTGTTTACATTGTCATCAGTACCACTGACTGGAAATATTCATAAGCTGACTTAATGGTTTTCTTAACATTTAACTTCTTTTAGTAAAAATATACCATCAACATTTAATCAATTTTCTAGGAAAACAAAGGAAGAAAAGATGCATTTTAGGCAGTGGTTAGCGATGATGGGCAATGCCTAGGTTACTTTTGCATTGCTTGGACCAAAATACCTGACAGGAACAGCTTATTTTATTCATGGATTCTATGAATTATACTTGGGAAAGCAGGGTGGACAGTGAGGAGGTGGAGTGGACAGTGAGGAGGTGGAGTGGACAGTGAGGAGGTGGAGTGGACAGTGAGGAGGTGGAGTGGACAGTGAGGAGGTGGAGTGGACAGTGAGGAGGTGGAGTGGACAGTGAGGATGTACAGCAGACAGTGAGGAGGTGGAGTGGACAGTGAGGATGTACAGCAGACAGTGAGGAGGTAGAGTGGACAGTAAGGAGGTGGAGTGGACAGTGAGGAGGTGGAGTGGACAGTGAGGAGGTGGAGTGGACAGTGAGGATGTACAGCAGACAGTGAGGAGGTGGAGTGGACAGTGAGGAGGTGGAGTGGACAGTGAGGAGGTGGAGTGGACAGTGAGGAGGTGGAGTGGACAGTGAGGAGGTGGAGTGGACAGTGAGGATGTACAGCAGACAGTGAGGAGGCATGATAGCAAAGCTGTCTCTGTGGAGGTGGGAATGTGAGGTGATGGCCATTTCTTATATACAGACTTTAAGTAGAGGAACATAGTGTGGAGCCAGGGGCTAAGATTGTTTTCTGTGGTCTGCTCTACCTAAGTCGTCTTCACTGGTAGATATTACCTTTTAAAGCCTCCATAGACTTCAAAATAGCAACATAGGCTAGGAATGGAAGGTTCAAAACAAGAGACTAGGGGCTGTAGAGAGAGCTCAGTTAATAAATTGTTTGCTTTGAAAGGGTCCTGAGTTTGATCCCCAGAACCCATTTAAAAAGCTGGGTGTGGTGATATATACTTGGGAGCTCAGCAAAGCAGATGTGAAGACAATCAGATCCCTTGGGCTTGCTGGCCAGCCAGCCTAGTCAAACCAGTGAACCTCAGATCCCTGTCCCCACCCCCACAAAAATACAGGTGTACAGTGTTTGAAGCAATAATGACAGCAGATGTACTCCGGCTTCCATATGTGCACATGAATACACACACACACACACACACACACACACACATACCATGAACCTATAGGGGCATTAAAGATTCCTACCACCCCAGCAAGATGAGACATCTCAGGGGTTTTCAACATGAATTTGCTGAGGAAAGCCATGAGGGACACTAAGACGAGTGTGTGTGTGTGTGTGTGTGTGTGTGTGTGTGTGTGTGTGTGAGAGAGAGAGAGAGAGAGAGGCCCATTCAGAGTAGACAAATGGGTTTCAGTATCTGATGAATTTAGCTTTGGTAAGTTGGTTGTGAATACCTGCAGACTTTTTAAGACAAAGCCCCACTTATTGGCTGACTCCACCACACCGAACTCCTGGATCCTATATTTCCTGAAGCATGACTCTGACTTCTTTGTGGGCAGGCCAAGGACAAATAATTGAAGTGTCAATTCCTCATCCTATATTCATTCGACTAAGTCACTCCAGTGGGAAAGGTTCAGATCTCCCATGTTAATGCTACTGTACCCCAACCATAAAGCTTTGACTGTTGAAACCACATTTATACTCAAACCCTAAATATTCTTAGAAGCCTTCAAACAAGATTTATGAAACAAACTGCAAGACTATAGGACAATTCTCCTGAAAACATGGCTCTCTCTGATTTTTCTCTTGCTCTGTTTTGCAAAGAAACTGTCTTAAAATTTGTGTGAGGAGCTCGAGTTCTTTGATGCTCTCCCAAAATGTTGAGCCAGGACTGAGAACAGCTAGTGTCGGCAAAAGCCACAGATGGAGCTGTGTCTGGTGGCCCTGTAAGGGCTGTATGGGTTTGCTGGGCAGTTGACTGAGTCTCATTTTCTTGAGGAAGACCCCATTTTCTGTGGTAGGATTTGGCCTACAAAAGCAGTTGGGAATGGTTGGCACGGACGAAGAATGGAAAGAGTATTTTAGTGCCCTCAGGTCTCTAATTTAACTCTAAACTGTGAGTCTTGTACCCCCAGCATAGTTCAATGCTTTCAATGGCAGTGTGATGGAGGGTGGCAGGAGGGAACTCAACCTGCCAGAGCTGCACAGATTTATACCTCATAATAGCTACCAACGTGCCGCCGTAAAATTTTACGTTTCAGCTAAATTACTAATGACTTTCAGGCCCATGCCAGAAATTTTAGAGTAAGCTTATAAAGGGAGATGAGAAATGTACAGCCAGGCACTCTTAAGAGCAGTGCGTGTGTGCGTGTGTGTGTGTGTGTGTGTGTGTGTGTGTGTGTGTGTGTGTGTTTCATTTAGGACTAAGGAACACATGCTCATCATTTTTTTTGCCATCTTGATTAAATGTAATTAGGTCCTGGCGACGCCCCCCCCCAACTCCGCTACCCCCCCCCCCACACTTGGACGTTTGCTGGCTGTCTCTGCACACTGGCACGGCAGATCTGCAGGAGTTTATGTTGTTGCCTTCTGCCTCTGCTCCAAGGGTGGCCACATTTTTTTTTGACTTATTGGGCTTCTTGGTGATTTACAGATTAAGGCTCTGGCCTGTGCTGGAGCCAACAGGACTGCTGTTCTCTCTCGTTGACACATTCTCTGCTGGGACCCAGTGGCTCTTTGCTTACCCACTCATTATAGCTCTTAGTCCACATTTCCTCTTGGCACTTCCTCAGTGTGTTGGCTTTGTCTCCTGACTGGACCCCCTGTGGACCTGTGCAAATGACCCCAGTCAGGGAAGGGGGTGCTCAGGGAGCTCTGTGCTCACACTCCCTCATCCCACTCCCTCATCCCACCCCCACTCCCGCCCAGGAACACTTCTCCAACTTGAGGTGAAGCCTGGAAGCGAAGCAGCAGGTGTGCTTTGTACACACAGGAAGGTCCACACTGGCCCCCATTCTCTGCACACTCTCTTCTACAGTGTGATTCGAGAACACAAGAAGCTCAAGGTGTCCACATAAGGACCGTATGGCCTTCCAGCTTGTCTTATTCTCGCACCAAGGACCCTGACTAGTGTTAGTCACCTCAGGACCCTTGAACACATGACCCCTTCACTCTGACAAGGTTCCTGTGTAGCTGATGTTCATGCCCACTGACTTCACAAATGTGCAAATACATTAGGGAGTAGCTAAAACTACCCTAGGATAAAAGCAAGATCAATTACAATATATGTTCAATTTGAAGAGACATAAAACCAAGTCAGTGTTTTGAGATATGGGTTTATCTCTTCATGCTTAAATTTCAGTATTTTTTAAATGAGAATGGCCAACATATGCTATTTAAAATTTACTCTTCCCATTCTTTTCTAACATAAACTTTTCATATTGGTCTAATAGGACTTATTTCATGTTTTGGACTCATCTTGCTACTTTCTATTTATCAAGATGCTTATATTACAGGGTTTTTTTGTTTTTACTTTTAACCATTTTGTATTAATTCATTTAAAGTTAAGGAACCTAAAGTAATAATTGGGTAAAACTTTTTGGGTCACGGCCCCTTTCCAGTGTGTCTGATAGCCCAAGTGCTTTTGTTCATTGATTTCCGCAAAAGTTTATGTTGTCAGCTGAAGGCAGACCCAAAGGGGGACGGGGGATGGCTTGGCTGGTAAAGTGCTTGCCGCACAAGCCTGCTGAGTACCTCAGCTCTGATCCCCTGAACCTATGAGGACTGGGTCAGGCTGCACTCCTCCACCACCGCAGCTTTGGGGAGGCACACAGGAGGAACCCTGGGGCTGGCTCGCTAGCCAGATGAGCTGAATTGATGAACCCCAGGCTCAGTGAGAGCCTGTCTTAAAAAATATGCTGGGAAGCAGTGAAGGAACATAACTAAAATCAACTCCTGGCTCTCATGCACACTTGCTCCTAATTGCATATATGTACACATGTACACATACACAGATAGACTTGAAATTTGTTAAAGCCTGAAATTTATGAATGTGTTTCAATACTCATTTGGATTTTTTTGTATTGTCACTTTTAAGAATGACATCCTTTATCTTCAGTAATGAGGCTTCCATTTCTTAGAAATGAGGACCCTGAGATGTAGATAGTTAATGTCCCCTTTAACTAGTTCATTCAAGGGACCACATCTATGACTGAACTCAGACCTGTCTCCGTCGGTCAGTTCAGTATTCTTTCCTCTTCACTACAGTTGTCCACAGTCAAATCACAGGGGCACCACGACAAGCTCCGCGAATCAAGGGTTCAGAGATTTTCATTTTATGAAAATCATTTAATGTGATGGGAGGCAAGGAGAAAAACGGAAGTTGAGTCCCTCTAATTCATTTCCAGGCTGATGTGAAAGCTCACTAGTGGTTCTGACCCTGAGCTCTCCTTTCCCTGGTGAGCCCTTCTCGTTCTCTGAACTCGGTGGCGGTCTGCCAGCAACGTGAGAACCGCAGATCTTGCGCCCTGTCTGCCAGGCATTGCTTGGGTCTGCCTTGATGCTGTATAGAACTTGGGCTAGAGTCGAGCTCTGGGTGCAGTGGCCTCACTGAGCCTGTGGTTCTGCTCCTGAAGCTTACTCAGCTGGTTTAGCTTTTGCAGAGAGAGAGAAAGAGAGAGAGAGAGAGAGAGAGAGAGAGAGAGAGAGAGAGAGAGACAGAGACAGAGACAGAGACAGAGAGAGAGACAGAGAGAGAGAGAGAGAGACAGAGAGAGAGATCTGAGCCCTTCTTCCACAACGCCATCCCACCACTCTGGGTTTCTTTTGAAACATCCACAGGCTTGGCCCAGGAACTTCAACTGAGTGGTCTCAGCATGTTCAGCTGTCCTTCAACACCTCTCAGAAAACTAAGGCACTAATGGCTAGCAAGGGTGTTTTTAATTCTGTTTGGCACTTTACCTCTCTGAAGATGAATTCCAAAGGAAGTCAGGCACAACTTGGTCTTTCTTCTCTTCTTTGAAATTTTCTTTTTTTCTTTTCTCTTCAACCACTTTGCTTCTCTCTCTTTCTCTTTTCTTCTTTGTTTTTGGTCCAGCTCTCCTCCCATTTCCCTGAGTTGTGCCTTACAAAGTGGGGCGTGGCCGGGAACTGCCCTCCGAGAGTGTCCTCTTTGATGTAGCTGCTTGAGAGCTTGTGCCTCAATAGCCCAGCCTGGAATGTGTATCTTCTGTTAAGCTGTTTCAGCCCTTGTCAATCGCTGTTTTCCAATAAAATGAAAGTATAATTCTCTAACCTTAAGAGAATCAGACCCTTTTGATTACATATTGAGTTCCTATAGTTGCCAGACTAAATGACCACAAATGTGAATTTTAGAACAACAGAAAGTTGGGTGTGAAGAGATAGCTTGGGTGGTAAACTGTTCACTTGGCAAGCGGGAGATCTGTTCTCCATCACTAGAACTCACCTGTAACAGGAATCTTAAAAGTTCTTATTAATAAAAACAAACCTGAAGCCAGGTATTGGAGTGAATGCTGGAAGATCAGAGAAGCAGAACAAGCCACAGCCACCTCACCTTGCCAATTCTTCAGCTGATCTCGTTTCCTCAGACTGGAAGCTTCTGAGACCTCATCCAGAATGGGTCTCAGTTGAACTGTTGCTCAAAAGCCTAAAAGCTTAACCTGCTAAAAGCTTCTAGTTTCTGGTATTCGTGCCTTATATACCTTTCTGCTTTCTGCCCTCACTCCCTGGGATTAAAGGCTCACTTCCTGGGACTAAAGGTGTTTGAGTCACCATGCCTAGCTGTTTCCAGTGTGGCCTTGAACTCAGAGATCCAAGCAGATCTCTGCCTCTGGAAGGCTAGGATTAAAGGTGTGTGTGTGTCACTATTTTCTGGCCTCTATATCTAGTGACTGTTCTGTTCTCTGACCCCAGATAAGTTTATTAGTGTGCACAATATTTTGGGGAACACAATACCACCACACTCACCTCTTGAGAAATAGCCAGGCATGGTGCTTGGTGCTTATAAGCTCAGCTCTATGGAAGTAGAGGCAGACACAGGCAGTCTGGAGCTTGCTGGTCAGCCGGCTGTGCTGGCTAGTTTTATGTCAACTTGAAACAAGCTAGAGTCATCAGCGAGGAGAGAGCCTCAACTGAGAAAATGCTTCCATAAGATTCAACTGTAGGAAGCCTGTAGGGCATTTTCTTAATTAGTGACTGATAGGAGCACCCGCCCATTGTTGGTTCTCTAAGACAGCAGGCTGAGCAAGCCACAGGGAGCAAGCCAGAAAGCAGCACTCCTCCATGGCCTCTGCATCAGCTCCTGCCTCCAGGTTGCTGCCCTGTTTGAGTTCTTCTTCTGGCTTCCTTTGGTGATAAACAGTGATGTGGAAGCATAAGCTGAATAAACCCTTTCCTCTCCAGGTTGCTTGGGTCATGATGTTTCATCACAGCAATAGTAACTCACTAGAACACCAACCCAGCATACTTGACAAGTTCTAGGCTTCATGAGAGGCCCTGGTTTTATTTAAATTAATTAATTAAAATTTAAAAGTTGAACAGAATCTAAGGAGTGACACCCAAGACTTTCCTCTGGCAAGAAATCAGAGAGAGAGAGAGAGAGAGAGAGAGAGAGAGAGAGAGAGAGAGAGAGAGAGAGAGAGAGAGAGAGAGAGAGAGAGAAAGTGGGGAGAGAGACAGACAGACAGAGAATATAAACAACAACAAATCTCACAGAACACAGAACACAGAAGTTCGTTTTCTCATAATTCTGGAAGCCTTTCCCACAAAGGCTGGAGAGCAAGTTTGTTTTTTTTTTCCTCCTCCACTTCCTAGAAGCACCTGGACTTCTCTGGGCTGCAGTATCACAGTCCTGGCCACTGTCTTCCTTGTCACAGGCTGCCGTTCCTGTGTGTCCGTGTCTGCTTCCCTTTCCCTTCTGTGAAACCAACTTGTTCTTGGTCTGACCTCCTTCAGTGTGAGGCTATGACCCCAGTCACACCTGTAACAACCCCTTTCCCAAACTGAGTCACGTTTACAGGTTTTGTGGTTAGAATGTGTACATATCATCCAGGCATTGGCTGTCCAGCTTATTAGAGAGGATTAAGAGTAAATGTCCTGTCTTCATGTGCTACAGGGGTAGGATCAGTTATCACCCTCACTGTTGTGATAAAATGTGGGACAAAAGCATCTGAAGGGAATAAGGATTCATTTTCGCTCATGGTCTCAGGTTCCCCCAGTTGCATGGCCCCTGTGTAGTGGAGGACCTCCATGTTGTATTGAAAGCAGGGAGAGAGAGTGAATATATGCACTCAGCTTTCTCCTTCTTCTTTCTGGGCCCCAGGCCGTCAGATGATGCTACCACATTGAGGGGGAAGAGCCTGTCCCATCAGTTAATACTCTCTATAAATGTTCTCAAAGACACACCAAAGGTGTGCAGTTCCAATCTCTCAGGAATCCAAAATCCAATCAAGGTGACCAAGGAAAAGCATGGAGTTGGTGTAGTCAGGTGTAGACCATGGAGTGTGGTGAGGTGATGCTGGTCAGGGTCTCTGACCATTTGCTGGAGGCGTTCTCCTGAGGGCTCACAGACCTTCAGCAGTGTGAGCTCCCTAGAAGATGGGAAGGGCTGAGGCCATTGGTGCCCTGGGCGGGCCAGCGAACTCGGGTGTATATCGTCTGGTCCACATTGCTCAGAAGCAGGTGGGGCTCCTCATCCTCGGGCCTTCGTGGAACTCTTTTCCAGCATAGATATCGCTGGACAGTATTTTAGGTCAGAGGCTGACAGTGCTTTCTGGAGCGGGTTCTTCTCAATGAACTTAACTCCAGAGCTCATGCAGATGGCTCTCGTTGTCTTCACAGCTCACCTGCCCAAAGAAGCTTCCCCTAGCAACCCCATCTAAAGGATAACTGAGCCATTTTCTGTAGAGTACTTAGTCGGAACTTGAATCCAGATTTACTCATCCACTCATTTATTCATTCCTTTCTATTTTTTCATTCTTCCCATAGGTCTGGCCCTTCCATCAGAATGTGAGTCGCACGATGACAAGAAAGAGGTGTGTCTGGTTCCTGGTTCCTTTTAGACTAGCAGAAATGGCATAATGAACAAGTGAGCACGTGAGTGAATTAGCCTGTCTATCATTGCTATGAGAGGCAAGACGACGCTCTCTTCTGAAATTAAGATGCAGTACACAACATGAAGAGAGTCGATAACTTGGGTGAGCTGGGAAAGAATAATCATGGGAATTTTTGTGAAAAATCTCCTCCCTCTTCCGTCCAGTGCCCTCTAACAACTGCCATAAATAATAGTATAATATTAAAATTAAAAGACTCTTGGAGAGTTTTAAATTTAAGAGAAATACCAGAAGCACAATAAATAAAACCAAAAGTAATTAATGGGTTATGAGTTAAAGCTACTGAAAATATATATATTCACCGGAGTCAAATTTCCTGTCGGGAATGATAATAGAGAAAGATCAGACTTTGAGGACCTGCCAGAAGCCACCACTGTGGTGATCCAAGTCACTGTGATGTGGGTGCCTGGCCTACAGATTTCAAAATTCTGTGTGGTTTCCCTCAACCAAATTTCTGAAGGAGCCGGTAGAAAGGGGTGGGGGTGGGAAATGTGTTATCTATAAAAGTAAGCCACAGAAGGAATTTCCAAGGGCCACTAAAGGCTTCAATTTGGGTTGTAAAAGCCAAGACATTTAGAATAAACTATTGTAACTTTTTGCTAGGGTGGTGGTACACAGACCAGGGTGTGCTGGACAGGAGAAAGTGAGAGATGCTGCATAGGAGGGCCCAGGTGAGTGCCATGAGTTTTAGACTTGCTTGGTCCTCTGGGAAAGTTCCTTGTTGATTCTTGAGGTGACTCTGTAACCGAATGTTTGTCAGGATTTGATTGTCATCTTATTATCTGGGGGTCAAAGAATACACATATGACTGAGTAAAATTCATTTCAGAATAGCAACCTATTTGACTGACTCAGCCAAAATAATTTTTTTTCAAAACACAATTAAAATTGCTTACTAATGGTTAGAAAGACCTCATCTGCTGTCTTAATGACAGTGCTAACCAACACTCTATACAGGTTCATCCGGAGATGTGTTTAGCCAGGTTGCACAGGGATACATTTGAGTGCATGGATCAGGAAACAGGTGGCTCCCTTCCAACAGGACAAGATTGCATCTCCTGTTGATCACTGGCAGAGGCAGCTATGAAGATGTCCCTGCACGCTATCTCCTATGTGAGGTGTGTCCTAATGCTTTGGGATTAAAGAGCAGCAAAGGCAATCCCTAATACTGATGTGACAAGAAGGAATTGCATTATGGTACATTCCAATTCTCCAGACAGGTAGATTGATAGTTGACTATTTTTAATTTTTCTATTCTGCCAACTTTCTAGCCTGGCTATGGATTACAGTTTAACTGTAGTCAGTTGGGGTACGACAACTTCCACCAAAGGTCCAGAGGCAAAAGTACCCTGGACACACAGCAAGCTGTTGTCATGTGTCCTGCAGCAACTGCCCCATGTTGGCTCTGTCGCATTTTTAAAGGCAAAAGGAGGAAATGGTCTCCACTCAGCCATCTAAACTACCAACTGAGACGGGACCCCTCCCCACAAATGTAGATGCCTCAGTATGACTCAAATTGAAGGTGAATCTATGTTGTAAGCAAAGAACAATGTTTGCTGTACTGGAGAAAATATTTAGAAAATGCTTTTGTCAAAATTTCCTTTGAATCAAGGGTGGTTTAGCCATATTTTTCTTCTAGGCCTTTCTTTGTGTGTTTGACCTAATTTTTCTAAAATAGTACGGCATCTGTGAGTTAGGGCAGCCAACTTTCCAACACAGGGCACCAACAGGTTCTCCTTTAAAAACATTTCACACCTTTCAGACCACTTGTGTATCCTCTCTGTCCCTGGTTCCTGTGTCCTCACTTCCTCCTCCCCTTTCCCTCCCATGTTTCTCTTCTCTTTCTCTCTTTTTTGCCTCCCATACGCCTTATCATTTTCCTTGACCCCTTTCTTCTGCAATTCTTTGTAAATGTAAAAAACTCTTAGCTTATCTTCCATAATGAAGGGCTAGGATCAACTGAACCATGTTCTCCATTCCCAATTAACTATGTAATAGTCACATTTCAATATCCAATTTAATGTTAGACTTTCAGGTATTTCTTAAGGATTAATTATTTTTTAATCAAAATTTTAATTTTATTGGAAAAGAAACAAAATGCAGTACACAGTGATGAAGTACCAACCTGTAAGAATCCCTGCCACTGAGGACAGAGACAGGATAATTCTGAGCTTTCTGGCTAGCTGGCTTTGCTGGAATAGAGGGCGTCTTGTTCAGTGAGAGAGCCTGTCTCAAAGAGATGAGATGGAGAGCAGAGAAGAAGACAACTGGAATCCTACACTAGTCTTCAAAAGTGCACACACACACACACACACACACATACACACACATACACACACACACATACATACACATACAAAAAAACTCATGTCTGAAGACCGCAGTGTGTGAGGTGAAGCAGACAGAGAACACTGGGGGACTTCTTAGGGCATACAGGTCCCTTTGCATATCAGTGGAAAAAGAACTGAGAGAACCTCACACTTCTCAGCAGTAATAGAAATGATGTCCAATGTGTTGGTTGCATAAATTCCAGATATTGAAAATGGATCCTTACCATCATAACCTCTTAAATAACGAAAGTCCACTCCACATTTTCTATTCATAGCTGAGGTTTTAGAGGAGGCTTCACTGGTGTTTAAGCACAGGGGGTGGTGATTAGTGATTTGAGTGGTCTCATGGCCAAGTACTGATAATTCAATGTCATTGTGGAGAGGGCTAAGGGCTTTATTCATTTGTTCAAGATTTGCAAATAAGAAATATGAAACATTCTGGTACTTAGAAATTTCATGTTATTTTTGACTTTGTGACCATTATACTTTGGGAGCATTAATTTGTAAATAAGTTGGGGAATTACTGAGCTTAGAAATGTAAATAGAGTAGACACATATTAAAAGCACGAATTATTAAAAGGAAAAAATAAGAGCAGTTTCTCTTCTGAGAAGATAAAAATAATTTGCAGTTTATGTATCATTTATTATTATCACTATTTATGGGCGGTGTTGTATTTTTCATTAAGCAAACAGATCCATAACTGCAGATCCCCAGTCTTGAGTGTCAGCACTTCTGTCCCCTACAGGAACTGGATGGACATAAACCATTGGTAGACAATGACTGTGGTACATTTTATATGAGAAGACTCCTTGGTTGACTCCATTGCAGCCTCTGTTTCTCATACCTACTGTGGTGTGATTTATCTCACAGGCCTTGTTTCTTACCTCCTCTGCACTTTCTGATTGATATGTCCTCTGCTATGTGTCTTGGTTAGATTTTTGTCAAATTTCCTGTAGGCAAGTCTCTGTAGGGCATTTTTTTGATTAATGACTGATATGGGAGAGCCTAGCCTACTGTGGACAGTATCATCTTTGGGCTGGTGGTCCTGGGAGGCATAAGAAAGCAAACTGAGCAAGCCGTGGAGAGCAAGCCAGTATGCAGTGTTCTTCCATGGCCTCTGCTTCAGTTCCTGCCTTGAGTTCCAGCCTAGATGTCCCTTCATGAGAGACTGTAATCAAGACATATAAGATAAATAAACCCTTTCCTTTCCTTCCCATGTCACATTTGGTTATTGGTTTTTTTGTTTTGTTTTGTTTTTTGTTTGTTTGTTTTTTTTTTCACAGCAACAGAAAGCAAATCAGGACACCATGCTTCATTATTCCATGGGACCTCACACACAGAGCTAATGAAAAGAATTGATTTGACTGTTTCCTGCTCAGTCATATTAGAATGGTCCTCTGGGCCATAAGCTTCTTTCCCAAGCCACAGGTTCCAGCCCACCCAGCACACCTTCAGGAGACTGAGTACCATACTGTGCAGCTACCTAGAAAGGATGGGGAAGCCCCACACCCCCTTTTGTTCTGTCCAGCCAGTTCCCCAAACATTAGCCAGAAGACTGCCTAGGTATGTGCAGTTATCTTTCCATCTGAAATTGTCTGCACAATTTAAAAAGCACAGATTCTTGAAGATTGACACCAATAGAAAGTGGTCCTCTGGGCAATGCTCTGCCACCCTCCATCCTAGTCTCTTCTCCTTTGGTCACTGTATCTCATTGCTCTTTTGTGAAACATCAACCCTTGGGCAGAAAGTCCTGGTGATCCTTGGGGAAGAACTGGAATAGCACCCTAAACTCCAGTAATGAGGATGGTGAAATTTCTTGTGACCAATTCAGCTGGAAGTTATGGCAAATGAATGTCTTCCCCATAGGTGATGCTGACCAGGACTGTCCCATTTCTCTTTCTCTCTCTTTTTTTTTAATAGTTTGGCCAGGGTGAGTTTCAGGTATACTGGTTATTTTTCCAAGGGGTATTTCCATTGGCAAGGGTGGAAGCAAGACCCAGAGATGTGTGTCCTAACTCAAGGATGCATGGCTAGTAAACAGCTGTGTTTTCCTGACTCAGGAGACATGCCCCAGACCCCCTGTCTGTAGTCCTTCGCCCTCGCTGCTCTTGACTTTATTCCAATGACACAGATTCAAGGAGAATTACCGTGGGGGTGACCTATCAGTGTAATTCTCTTTCCTGTTTTGATAAGGACAAAGAAGGCCTCTTTGGGAAGAGACCTGTTTTGTGCTATGGCTCACACAAAACATAAACAAGTACTATGTTTTGTTAAGACATGAGACTACAATAAAGTACATACTAGGATTTTTAAAATGCTATTGTATCAGGCACATGAAAATGAATGGTATATTTCCTGCATTTATTTTCTAAGTTTGTTTGGTCTTTGCTGTATTTGGATTCTTTTCACAGAAAGTAAATTTGCTGTATTATCTTGGATATATCTACCAACCAAAGATAAATGTTTATAGTAAACAAATGTGGGAATTCTTGAGAATCCTTAGGTTATTTATGTTCAAATTTCTATGGCAAACAGTTTCAACACATCCAGAAGATAACGTATGGTAGAAATTGCATCTTCCCAAGGAAAAAAGACCCTTTCCCAATATTTAGAGTCACTTCTCTCAGTAGTCAGGAATTTTTGTATGGCTGTATTAATTTGTACTCACTATTTTTAAGGGAGTTTTGTGGGTTAAAATTTGTACAATGCTTATTAAAGAAAGGTAAATTAATTTTTTCTTAATCAACATATACCTACAATGCTGTAATTATTTTCAGTATTTTATTTATGTTTTCTGGATATAGGAGTGTGTGTGTGTGTGTGTGTGTGTGTGTGTGTGTGTGTGTGTGTGTTTAGATGTAACTATGAGTGAGCAAGTATATGTACTAACATGTATGTGTCTGCATCAACAGAGCAGGAATGTATGTCAACTACCATCTAAATGAGCCCTCAGGGATGACAAGTGAATCTAGAAAATGCTGAAGTATTATTCAAAAAAATTTCTCAGGTCATGTGAGTACTTTGTGTCAGTTGAGGAAAATATCACTTTTCCATAGGCCAGGAAACTAGAATTGGACAGCTCTCCCTGAAGCCAACTAGCTGTTCCCTTCGAGTGTAGCTCAGGAAGCTTGATGTTATAAAACCACTGTGCATCGGTAGTGGGTTTAGAAAGATGAACATGGCATACTTTCTGCCGTAGAGAACTCTTCTTCTGGAATCTATCTACAGGGACACAGTAAGTCACTATAACTCAGTCTGGTAAGTGAACCATCAGCATGATTATGATATAATAGAGACTCCATTCCTGGCCCAGGATGTCAGGCTGTATTCCTGGGGCTCCCTTAAAGAGGTATCTTGCCAGAGCTTTGTTTTAGTGGCGATATGTAAGTTCCTGTGGACATCAGTTCCAACTGAAACCTTACGCTCGTAGCACCATTTGTCAAGATGCTGGTTATCAACCTCTGTCTTCAGGGGGCATATGCTAGGGAGATTGTTTGACTTGCCTCTGCATTTCCAGCTTGATGTTTTGATGATGCACCCTGTAGAGTTAGTCTTCTAATACTGTGGTGTGATCATGTAACTTGATGTCCCCTTTGAAAATGAGAACCTGTGTGAGTGTAAATAGAGTCATAGTCATGGGGCAAGGAAAGAGCCTTACTCTTAGGTGGGAGTGGTATTGATAAAGTGTTTTCCTCTTAAGCATGAGGACCTGAGTTCGATCCCCATCACATATAAAATGTTGGCCTGTGGTGTGGGCTTGTCACCCAGCACCGGGGAAGCAAACAGAAGGATTCCTGCGGCTTCCTGGCCAGCCAATAGAGCCTAACTGTTGAACTTTAGGCCAATGAGAGACCTTCTCTCAAAGGAGGTAGATGGTGTTCCTCAGGATGACACCTGAGGCTGCTCTGAGCTCAACACACAGTGCACATTCACAAGCACACAGACACACACACACACACACACACACACACACACACACACGTACACTGAAGAATTCTTACTCTGTGTTTACTGTGGAGAGACTCACTAAATGACTTACTTGTTCAGGGCTACACAGTAAGTGGATGGCCAAGACAGCTTGAGAACTAAGAAATTCCTAATTCCTGGCAGTGTCTTCCCAGGCCACAGATGAGATGAGTGGAGTAGGTGACATTTATGGCTGGTAACGAAGGAAGCCTCGAGCAGGCAGAGAATTATTCAAAAGACTGATTATTGCTCCATCTCTATTTATCTCTCCTGGAATTGAACACTGGGAGGGTCATTCCACAATAACCATTTGCTCACTTCACTTTTGCAAATAATAATTTTTCCTCAGTGTCTCTAAGCGCAGAGAAAGTCAGATCAGAAAGCAGTGCAATGAGTGAGACATTGTCAAAACTTCAGGAAATGTTTGGAAGTGTCTGTCGTGTGTGTGTGTGTGTGTGTGTGTGTGTGTGTGTACGCGCGCGCGCACGTGTGTGTGTGTGTGTGTGTGTGTGTGTGTGTGTGTGTGTGTAACAGCAACTCGAACAGCTCAGGGTTCTGAGGAAGACCCAGGCTGGTACAGTGCAGGTCACATTTCCGGGGGTTTTGGTTTCTTCTGTAGGACGTGGAGGTTACAGGCCTGGAGAATAAAAGTGAATAAAAGCGACCCCTCCCCAACACATGGTGGCACACAAGGCAAATTGATAAAGATAATTTGTAAATCTATTTAATTTTGAAAAATGAGACAGTGATATCAAAGTGGCGAATTTTCAGATATCCTGTCCACTTGCTAACACAGAAGGCAGAAATGGTAGAAAAACGCCTGTTAAGATAAAATTCCCCTTCAGCACAAAGCAGAACCAACAGGCCAATGAGCAGGGCTGAGGGTGAGCAGGGCTGAGGGTGAGCAGGGCTGAGGGTGAGCAGGGCTGTACTGTGCCTGCAAACTTGTTTTCCATTCAAGCCTTGGAGCCAGACTGAAAGGGGTGCTCCCCAAATTTGTCTGTAGACAATAATGTCTGTATTATTCTGTCCTGTGAACCCAGGTAGATGGAAAGCAGGAAGGCTAGAAAATTGCCTCGGACACGTACATTTACAGGGTAAGAGAAGGAGTTCCAACATGAGTCTGTCTGACTCCAAAGCTTCTAGCACATTCTGTTCCATTCCTTAGCAGCCTCCCGGCCCCTTCTTGTCCCCTGGAGGAGGCTGTGGTCAACTGGAGGTAAGATCCCAATAAGGTTATTTCAGCTGCTTCTCTCCTCTGCTTTGGAAGCTGGCCTTCCTGTTGCTTCTTCTGTCACGGCCCCGTCACCCCCACATTGTCAGGCAGGGAAAGGACCACCCCTGCTATGTTGACAAGAAATAAGCTTCTAATTCGCTACACTTCTTTATATGGCTTGTCAGCTCCGAGCTCCCACCAAAGAAGTATTTCACAACCGTCCTGGCCACCTTATGCCATTCCAGGCAGGGTTATAGCTTTCCTGGGCTCTGCTATCGGGAAAGCCTTGCAGAGACCAGTTCTTTGCCCTCTGTTTTAATACCACCGGGATTTATCTTCCCCTCCCCCATTCCTCTCATCTTCAAAGGAGTCATATTATCTTCCATCATATACGAGGCAGCATGTGGCTTTGGGTTACAGAAGGAAATAAATCACAAGACCCAACAGTCGGCCGCTTTGGGTGTGCGTACAGACAGCATGAAGAGCAAGTTTGGTAAACTCACATAGCATGTCATCGGGCCAATTAGGAAAAAAAGTTTTCATTTGGTTTATGTCCTGGGACTGTTTGCTAAACGGGGTGAGGTTTCTCTCAGCTTGAATGACAGACAACCGGTTTTGTTCCTTCCTTGCCTCCCTTCCTCAGAGGACTGCTGCTTCTCCTGTAAACTACCCAGTGTGTGCCTGAAAAAGATTAAGACGGTCGGCAGGGGTGAGAGGCTTTCATCAGAATTTACTACTGTTCAAAGCTTCCATAAAGGCTCTCATTTAACACAGGCCTTTGTATTTCTACCCATGAAAATTGTTCATACCATGACCAATCTGATACATTGTCAGTGTGCTTCATGGAATATTCCAAACTAGACCACAGTGAACCATCTCCTCGGTGGGAGGAAAAAGGGAAGACACGGGTCAGTCAAAAGACAGAAGTGGCATTTGAATTCTGTGTGGCATTTTCTACCCAGGTCAGAGCTTGCTCAGGCCAGCAATGATGGAAGCTCTGTTTTGACAGTTAAGAGAATAACTTCGATAGATGCTCCCCCACCATGTGGAGTTTGACAATGAAGCAAACGTTCAATTAGCCTCCAGGAAAAGAGTAGGGTCTAAAATGTACAGTCTTTTGTCTCCATTGAAAACCCAACACCTGCCAATTACAACTGCCTCTCTAACTGTTAGATTCATGTTTTTCTTTCATGTAGTGAAAATCTTGCTTAGCATCTGTCAGAGCTGCGTTCTTAGGGAAGGTTGTATATATTCACTCATATGTCTTTATAATTCTTTGATTTAAAACATCTTAATGTTCATTAAACACACATCTCCCCCTCCACGCCCCCCCCTCCACGCCCCTCTTGCCCCCCGCCCCCAGCCCTCGCTTGCAATCAGTACTATTTAAATCAACTCTAAATACAAAAGAAAGGAGGCAGGAAGGAAAAAAAATGTTCTTAGGGGTGGGCAGAGAAGGGCTGGCTGTATGTTGTCATAGAACGCCGTCTCTGCAAACTGATGAGGAAGGAACGGAAGCTTAGTGCTCAGAATTCGAGCTGGGACCTATGCAGACTGATGCTCAGAATATGTCCACGATTTTTGCAAATACACAGAGGCTACCGTTCTAATGACTTAAATGCTAACAATAAAACCTTGAAACAAATCTGCATGTTAAAAGCAAGCCCTGTAAATCAGGCACTGAAGGGGGTAATGTGAGCGGGAGCTGGAATGCGAAGCCTGGGAGAGCCGGGCATTGTTTCAAGATTGCAAGTATGGGCCTTAACTGGAGGGTCCAAAGAATGTGCCCTTCTAGATTGCAGCCTGTGCCCTGACCCTGTGTTTCAGGTCATTTGGGGACCACTTCTAATCCAGTCTCCTCGCATCCTCAGAGAAATTTGTTTATGTTCCATCTGTTGCACTGGGAATTGGTTAGTAATTTAAATTGTGTTAGTTCCGATAAAGGACCTTGGCAGCTTTTAGTGATTAACTTTGAAAAAAATCCCCCGTTACTCACACTCACCTCCTCCAATCCACTTGCTAAGTACTGTCAATTGTTTAATTAAAAAAAAGGGAAAGAAGAAAAGAAAAAAGAAAAGAAAATATAGCATATGTTACCATGGCAGCCCCTCCTGTATGATACCAGGCTATCGTCTATGTGGGGTGGAGTCTACACACTCCACTGGGCAGTGGCTGAACCTAGATAGTCCACACAGATTAGCTTGAAATGGATATACACATTTTCCAGCTTTGGCTGAAAACTGGCAAACTGGTTTTTGAAAAGCTAATCAAGACCAGCAATTAAACCTAGTACAACCAACCTCCTGTTCCCTGGAGCCCGACCCCCCAGCTCCCTCAAACCTTGCACATATAATGGGGGTAGGGAAAAAGGTTACCTTATTATTTCTACTTACTAGGGTATCATGTTCTGAACATATTTTGGATTTTTTTTTCTGTTTTGAGAGTTTACTGTCCTTTTCCTAAGTTCTCCCCATTATTTATCTTTTTCTTTTTGATTCATAAGAATTCTTTAAATGAAGAAATTTAAGGTGCCAAGAGAAGATATACTACAAATAGATTTCCCAGTTTGTATGCAGCATCTTGTAGGGGTTAAGGCTCAACCGTTATTACATACTGGTTCACTTAAACAGTATAGTTAAAACCCTTTCTCTGCCTCTTGGTCCAGGAAAATGGCTGGCATGGCTGTGTTTTTGTCTGGATGGGTGAGTGTGCTAAATCTTACCTGTGCTTATGTGACTGAAAGGATAAAACATGTCACTCAAAGTCTCATTCTTAGAATTCTGAGAGTCAGAGGTGGATGACTACAACCGGACACAACAGGGCAGCTGCAATGGTCACGTGAGAGTTGTGAAACATACGCAAGACCAGCATGTGCTCCAGCCAGCCAACGTCCAGCGTGGAGAAAGGAGGTGGGTGGGCATGGAGTCCACCCCAACAACTGACGGCTACCAAGAGGGTGAGTCAACCATGTGCCACTGAAAAACACACAGCCAAAGATTTATCAGCAGCACAATTGGCACTGATGGAGAGAGAGAGAGAGAGAGAGAGAGAGAGAGAGAGAGAGAGAGAGAGAGAGAGAGAGAGAGAGAGAGAGAGAGAGAGAGAACACAAAGTTGGATTGACAGTGAAGGCAAATCTGGGGAGATTTGGGGGTGGGCATGAACAAGATCAAAATACATTGTATGAAATTTTTACAGAACTAGTTAAAAAGGTCAAAACCTCAAAGGTATTTCTGTTCTTGACATGTTTTGTGATATATCATTCAATTTCAAAATGCTTTCTCTAAATCCCTCTAAATGGAGGAAATACATTAAAAGCTGTAGTTGGTTTGTTTTCTGACATTATTGCTAGTTTACAAAAATGAATCTGTTTTGGTTTTAGGAAACAAGTTCCTCTCTGTTTAACAGAAGGGTGCTTGTTAGTTGACATGAGAAGCCATGTGGCCTTCTTTAGTGAAACCATTTCTTCCATCCGGTGTCCTGACTGTCTGCTTCACCACATGTGCTTCTGAAGCAGGTAGAGACATCTCAGGTGTCCAGGACATGCTAGCAACCTTGAACGCTGTTTACCATGCCTGACATTGCATTCAGTGTCTTAAAGACCAAACATTGCCAATGGCTCTGAAATTCCCAGCGGGAGAGTTCTAGATATGCAGAAGCTTCTCTCTGGATTGCCAAGGCAAGTGTCTGTAGCATATCTTACAGTCCTCTATAATGTTGAGCACTTGCACATAGCTTAACTCTGTTTCACAAGTAATGCTGACAGTACCACCAGCACTGTTCTTGTCTAATGAGACTTTTCATCTTAACTTAGATTGAACAATTTTGTAAGCATAGTAGAATGTCAAGATTGTAGTTCATGAAAACTGACCACATATGCATCTAAGCATCAGAGTTAAGAAAAGAAACAAGATGATATGATGCTGGGTTCCTCTCTGCTGCTGTACTTAATATTTCTAGATAGAAATAATACTCTTGTCAAGTTCTTTACTATATTAACTACAACTACCTATGTTACTTAAATATGAGACAACACATTTTTTGCAAGTAAAATCTAGAGTAGTGTCTGTCTTCCAGACTCATCTCAGATATTTCCATCAGTCCCTCTGAAGTCATCTCAGCAAGGAGACTAAGACATGGCACCTTGTAGAGATACGGAAATTCCCCTGCTTTCCATGAGATGGAACCCGGTTCTTTTAGTGCCCTTGGCAAGTGGTAAACACAGCATATCTAAGTCACGGGTCCTATCGTCTCCAGGCCAAGCTCAAGGCTTTGAGATAACTGAACATTTAGGGGTAAGCCTTGGAGACACAGCACAGCCTGGCTGTGTGGTGTCACTTCACGAGAACCTGCAGAAGATGAAGTGCTTGGGGAAGACAAGAGTTTCTATATGTGCTGGGGAGGGCTTCTCTCCTGGTAAGACCTTCGTGCTGAGATGTAGTGTACCTTAAGGGAGGTAGGTTTTGTGTGTGTGGAGAAGACCACTGAGGCTGCAGTACAGTGAGAAAGATGGCGGCAAAAGGAGATGGATAGGTTAGTCAGACTGATACCTGTGCCCTTAGTTCATGCAGAGAAAGTGGGGTTCTAGTCTCCATGACTAAGACGACTCTAGAATGTAGCCAGAAGGTTTCTCTGGTCCTGCCTGGCCCTGTGGTCAGGACACATCTCTCCCACCCATGTCCCGCAGCCGCTTGGTCCCTAGTAAATGCAAACTGTATGGTCTAAGGCAGGCCTCTTGCTAGCTAGCTCTTATATCTTAAATTAACCCATTTCTCTTAATCTATGTATTACCACATGTTCTGTGGCTTACCGATCTGCTGGCATCTTGTTGTTCCTTGGGCAGCAGGCTGGCATCTCTATCCTACCTCTGCCTCTCCTTTCTTCTTCCTCTTGGATTTCCCACCTAGCTATAACCTGACTTGCCATAGGCCAGAGCAGCTTCTTTATTAACCAATAATAGCAACACATATTCACAGCGTGCTGAAAGATATCCCACAGCAGATAGAAGATTCAAAAAAAGGAACCTCTAATGGGAGTTTCAGACCAATTTTGGATCATAATTTGCAAAATTAAAAATATGAATGCATAAATACATTTGAACAAGGATGAATATTGTGGATTATATGAAATAGCTTAAAACCTGGAAGCCTTGTGTTTATTAGAAATGAAATAATTAATGAATTACAACATCCATGTCATTGAACATAGTGTGGTTGCTTAAAACAATTAGGAGACTAGTGTGATTTGGAAAAAAAATGTCTAGTTATTATTATGGAAAGAAAAGAGTAAGCTGAAGCCAAATAATGTGTGTGTGTGTGTGTGTGTGTGTGTGTGTGTGTGTGTGTGACAAAAATCATTTAGTTCTTCGAAAATACTAGCAAACATGCTCAGTGAATTATCATGGTTGCTCTTGGCTAGGTATATATTTAAAATTTTGAAAGAGTAAAATCACAAAATTTTGACATAATTTGTCTAAGCAATTTAATTTTAAACTGTACTTATTTTGACTCACCTGAAAATTAAGAAATAAAAAAAATCTAACAAGTCAGTCAGGTAATCTCAAAGGACAGGGTCAAGAAAAAAAACAGAACATTCCTTTCTGAAGCATTAATTAGTCTTTTTTTCCCTCAAGTTGTTGCCCTTAAATTTTTGTCCTTCATGACAACCAAGAAGATTTCTGGTGGGCTTAGCACACTTGGCTTGAGAAATGGTGAGAAAACACAGATGTCCTCCACTGCACACCGATAACTGGAGAGGCACTCCAGGACCCAATGGTGCAGTTGCCCAGCTTAGAACCATAATGGGCGCAGCTGGCTTGTACCTGCTAAGGATCTTCCTGGTTTAGGGGAGCTTGCGACTTTTGGTGGAAGCAGAGTCCTCTACCCTCTCTGCTGAGAAACAGACACTCAAACCATTCTATACAAACAGGAAGACCAGCCGCTAGACTGAGCAGGTCCATGATCACAGTGTTACATCACTCCTCTTGTCTCAGCCTCTACAGCTAACATCGAGGCCGCGACCACTCTCAGCCACCACACGGATATAAGAGGCTCCAGTGAGTCAGTAACGATGCATCTAGGATGAACAGAGCACCCCAGGGTGCTGAGTCTGGAGGCTGTACAGAGTTAGCCTGAACTGAGGAGACAAGGGGCATCCTCAGTTTCGTTCTCACAAGTGCTACCCCAGATCTGAATGATTGTGCTGTCGGTGACACTTCAGACTTTGAAAACTGATCTTTATTAGATAGATACATGCACACAATTGTAAGTCATTTATTCAACATGGTGCATTGTGAGAACATGTCACATCCTGCTCTTGTGGTCTCCCCAGTTTCTCACTCTCCAGTGGTGACCTCTTCTAATTTTTTTCTTTAAAGCACACATACTTTGCACAGTTGAAATGTCTTCACCATAAAAAAGACAGCTTTTCTCACTAGTTCTTTTCACTACAATTCCCAGATTTCCCATTCTCCAAATATAGCTATGCTTTAGGGTTGGGTAAATATTGCGTGTTTAACTGAAGATAAGCATGTAAATATTTTCATAGTTGAGCAATCGCTATATATGATGACCCTCCCTCTTCTTTTTCTTCCCCTTTGTAAAACATTCATGTCTCGAAGTTATTAACTGTCACCACCCTTTCAACTGCTTGCCTCTCAGTACGCTCGTGATCCTCAAAGTCTTCCCAGTTCCCTAACCCTCTTCTCAATAGAGGCAAACATTTCAGTTCTATGTTCACCCGATGGTCCAACTCCTTCCTGAGCAGCTCAGCTACAGGGGTTTCCTACACGTGGTGCTAAGGACTCTCTTGAATGTTCTTTCGGGGCTTCTGGATTTTTAATCTTTCTTCTTCACACTGTCCTTGGGGCAAACATGCTTTTTATCAGCAGCTTCCTGAGAAGGATGTATGGGAAAACTGCAGCATTACATAGTTGAAAATCAATCTCATTTACTTTGTGATGAGAACTTGCAGTTTAAAAGCATATGGGATAATTTTTTCCCTTACTTAAGAAACACCACCCTTTTGACTTCTTGCTTCCCATGATGCTTTGCAAGATGCTGAACTCAGCATCACCTTGATCCCTAAGCCAAAGACTTCACAAGCAAACACTATAAGCCAATTTATGCCCTAATTACTGAAGAAAATTTCCTCAAGAAGATGTCAGCAAACCAAATGAAGCAACTCAACAAAAATACTGTGGCACATAAGCAAGCAAGATTTTTTCTTGGCATGCTGGGGTAGAAACACACACATCAGTCAATGTGGTGCATCACATTGGCAGAATGAAAGATGAGAACCATATTATCAGTTCAACTGATGTGGGGGAAATGATCAAGAAGTCCAGCTTCCTTTCCTATTGGCCACTGTCAACACTCTGGATAGAGAAAGGAAAGTCAGAACATGACCAATGTAGTTTATGAGACATCCACAGCTAACATTATAACCAAAGGGGAAAACCTGGAAGGTTTTCCATTGAGATCTGGTCCAAAACAAAAATTCTCAGTCTTACACACAGCCCTAGACGTCCTGGCAAAAGCAATCAGACAAGAAAAAGAAAAAGGCATCTAAAAATGGAAAAAGAAAGGACAAACCATTTCTTTTTGCAGAAGGCATGATCCACTCAAAGAATCTACAAAAGTCCATTATAGATAAGAACTAAATTTAGTAAAGTTACAGGATATAAGTTACACGTAAAATCCACAGTATTTCTGTATACACAAAACCTACCTGGAAAGGAAGTCCATCTTATTTGATAACATAAAAAGAATGACAAGTGACAAGATAGTATTGTATTAAACAGTATTATTCTGCTGGATAGATCTGCCATGCTTAGCTTTTGACCAGATATAGGTATATCACTTATTTCCATTTGTCATTGGATGGAAAAACTGTTATGAACAGTAATGCAGGGTTGTGGGTGAACACACGCTTTCACTTCTTTTCAAGTAAATACCAGAGAGTGGAAATGGTAGGTCTTGATTAAGGATAAATTCATATAATGAGCTATTTTCCAAGTGGGTAGGAACTTTGGAATTATCAGCACAAGTCAATGGTCCCACATTAACCCTGACCCTTACACCATCAACCTTGTACATTTTAGACTTTCTAGAGGGTGTGCAGTAAAAAGCATTTTAAAAATGCTCTTTCATGAAGATAGTATAAAATCTTGTGGTCTGTGTTGAAAAACTAAATTCAGTATACAAAAGCAAAGGACAAAAGCATGGTTGCTAGTTATTTCAGGGTGGGTGGAGACGAGTAGATCTGGGCTGGGGAGACAGCTCAGGGGTAGAGCACTTGCCTAGAACATACAGGGTCCTGAGTTTGAGCCTCGGCACAGCAAAAATAAATACCTAAAAATAAAATGTTGCTTTCCAGTTGGCTAATGCTGTCAAGCATCTTTTCAAAGAAGCTGGTGTATTTTGTTTTATAAACTGCCTGTTCAAATGTTTTTGCCAATGTCTTTTATCAAATAGTGTGTCTGGTTATTACTGAATTGTAAAAGCTCTTGGTATATTTGGATATAAATTCTGTGTCAGATATGAGTCTTGCAAATATTTTCAACCCAGATTGTGGGTGGTCTCTTAATTTTCTCACCAGCGGCTTTTAAATGGCAGAAGTTTAAAATTTTTATAAGTCTCATTTATAAATGTCTTGCTGCATTATTTGTGCTTGATGAGCCAGTGTAGGTAAACTTTATCAAACCCAAGATCATGTCAGCTTTCTTCGGCAAGTTTTCTGATTCAGACTGGGCTACTGGGACCTATGACCTCTTTTGGTTTTCTTCTTATTTATTTATTTTTAGATAGACTCTCCTGTTCATCCAGGCTGGCCGCGGACTTGCTCTGCAGCTGAGGATGGCATGAACATGGCACCCTCCTGTCTCCAGGACATTTGAACTGCAGGTCTGCATTACCAGGCCCAGACTGAACTGGGGCCTTATGAGAACTAGACACCATTCCAGCTAAGCCATATCCCCAGCCCCTATAATCACTTTTGCATAGAGCACAGGATGGTTAAGACTTATTTTTTAACCTATGAATGTTGAGATACCCAGTGCTGTTCGTTATAAAGATTTCTTCCTCTCTTTGAGTAACCCTGGCACTGTTACAAATGTCAATTGTGTGTGAGTAAGCTGGCGCCATAATTTCTTCCTCGTCCTGTACGTCTGCTCTCACTTCGACCCCAGGCCTCCTCACTGATTCCATTCCACAGTACATCTTGCAGGTAGGTAGTGTGAGTGCCTGAGATTCACATTTCTTAAAAGTTCTTTTGAGTCTTTTTCGTATTTTTTTTCATGTAAACTTCAGATTCAGCCTGTTGGTTTCAATAAAAAGGCGTGTGGAATGTGGAGTTGTACCGAACGTAAGGGTTATCATGTGTGAAGTGGACCTTGTAACAACCTTCAGGGTTCCGATCACTTAACAGGCTCTGTGTTCCTCACTCAGGCAGGTGATTGTGGTCTCTTCCAGCAGTTCTTTGGGATTTCCAGCACCTTGTCCACTACTGGTTTTGCTGTTTGTCACTAAGTACTCCATTTCTTTATGATTATTAAAAATCTACTTTTCAATTTGCATTGCTGTAAACATCACATTATAATTCTTTTGGGAATCCCTTTTACTCCTGGCAAATGTCTAAGGAGCTGTTGAGGTAGAATTCAGAAATGCATGCTTAAATTCTTTTCCTTACTTAAACTGACACATAAAAACACATGACGTGTGACAATGTTTTATGTACAGATGGTATATATTGTACTCATGACACATACACATTGTGTGGCTTATGGTAAAATACATGTGTGTCCTCAATTACTATTTCTTCATAGCTAAAACATGATCCTTCTAGTGTCCTGAAACACATAGCACACGACTGTCAAATGTTATCACTTCACTGATTAATAGTGTAAGAACTTCGTAGCCCCGTCTACTTGGAGTTCAGTTCTCACTGATCAAATTTGCCATCTCCCTCCCTCCCTTCTAATCTCTCTGGACTCTTTTAATCCCATGCAACTCTGATGCACTGTTTTTTCTTCCACATATGAGTGAGGTTATGTAGTATTTGACTCTCTGTGCCTAGTCTATGAGTCAACTGACTAACACTTTACCCCACTTGTTGTTTATTATAATTAGTTTTAAAGTTTATTTCTTAATCAATGGATAAGCTTTTAGCCATAATTATCACATTTTCAAACATAGTGTGCTTAAACTGATTCTCCTGTCCCCTCCCGTGCCCTCTACTCACCTCCTGTACCCCCCCCACTCCACCATCTTCTTTCTTGCTTTCCATCAGCTGCTCCCTTTGCCTCTCCCCCTTCCTCTGCATCTCTTCCCTTTCTTAGTCTCCTTTCTCCTTTTTACCCATATGTACACTCACTTACATATATGTGTGTACATATAAAAGCGAGGATCTGCTTGTATGAGAGAGAACACGTCTGAGTTTAGGTCACCTAGATTCATACACTTTCAGATCCATCCATTCACTGTCAGTTTTAGAATTTCACGTTTCTTCACAGCTGAATAAAATCACACTGTGTGTCTTGGGTATTCTTCACAGCGTTGCAGTAAATGCAGGCATGCAGGGCTCTCGGGCCTTCTGGGCTCACTTATTGTGGGTAGATAGCCATTCTTCCTGGAGTGAGGTGGCAGTTTACAGTTTTAATTTGTATTTTTCTGATGATTAAATGATGTCAGCATATTTGGTATACGTATCAGCCATTTGCACATCTTATTTGGAAACATTTATATCAGTCACCCATAACTTTACTATGCTGTCCGGCTTTTGACAGTTGAATTTTATTTCTCATATGTTCTGAATATTGTCCTCTTGTTAGGATTGTAGTTTGTGAACATCTTCTCCCATCCTGTGCTTGTCTCTTTACTCTGGTAGTAGTATCTTTTGGTATGCAGAAGATTTTTAGTTTGATATAATCCCATTGTTTATTTTTATTTTTCCCTGTTTTTGAGATCTTATCTAAACCAAAACAAACAGAAAATTTTGCTCATTCCAATGTCCTAAGTATTTCCTTCATTTTCTTCTGGTACTTTCATAGCTTCAGGGCTTACATTTAACATTTTATTCCTGTTCTAGATTTATTTATTCTTATTCTCATTAGTGTGTGTGCATGTGTGTGTGTGTGTGTGTGTGTGTGTGTGTGTGTGTGTATTGGTGAACACACCACAACACTCACATGGAGACCAAAGGACAGCTTTGTGGAGGCAGTTTTCTCCTTCCATGTGCATGTATACTCTGGGGATCAAACTCAGGTCACCAGGCTTGCATCATCCGGTAGCGTGCACCTTTACCTACTGCCAGGCTCCTTTCCATCCGTTGTGAACTTGTTTGTGACTTGTAAGAGGTGGTTCAATTCTTCTGCATGTGGGTGTCCATTTCCCCTGGAACCATTTCATAGACTGGCTGCCCCCTCCCTCCGATTCGTTCTGTGAGAACACCTTTATCAGAACTCAGCGGCTTCAGGGCTCTGTTCCTTTTCTTCACATGCCTTTGAACTGTCGAGAATTTTTGTGTACTGCTAACTTTATTCTACCATCATGCTAAAGTCATCTACAAATTCTTGAAGCATCTTTATAAATTCTACAAGGCTTTCTACATGTAGTCATGTCACTGGTGATTTAGGACAGTGTTCTTTCTTCCTGTCTAATGGCTGTGCCTTCTTAAGTTTTCATCCTTCATTACAAGTATTGGGTAGAAGAATTGAGATTAGGAACTCTTGTTTTGCTTTTAATATTAGAGAGAAAAACATTTATTTTCTATTAAGTAGATGTTATTAATTGTATGTATTTTGTTCCTTTATCGGTTGCTTTAGGATTCTTAATATTCTAATCATTTTTATCATTAACTTATGCTGTATTTTATCAAATACTATTTCCATATCTATTGAAAAGATTATATATTTTTGTTATCCTGTTCATATAATGAGTAATACTAATTTTCAAATGTAACTCATTTTTAAAAATTCTTTAGTAAAGTATCTTCTCATATAAATATTTCTGTGAAGGATCTTTGCATCTCTGTTTATGAGGAATGTTTGGCTATCACTCTCTTTTCCCATGGTATTTGGTTTGGGGTTTGGAATGCTGGTCTCAAGAAACAAATTGAATGTTCAGGCTTCTTTATGTAGGAGAAATTTGTTTTTATTTTTTATTAAAAATTTGGTAGAAGTGTCCAGTCAAGGTACCAGAGCCTTGACAGGAGTTTCAATGCAAATTTAATTGATTTAATTAATATCCATGTTTTTATTTCCTCTTGATTGAGCTTTGATAATTCATGTTTTTAAAACATTTTCCCCATTATCAAAAATGTTGCTAATGATCTATTTGCAAAATTCTCCTGGAAAATATTGGACTGTTCCTATTGCTTAGTCTGGTACTGATAACAACCCTTCTCTGTATTTCTCCCCATTGATCTGACTAGAAACTCATCAATTTTATTGATCTCTACAAAGATTTTTTTCTCATATTATTTTTCTTTCTTTGCTCATGACTATCTTATTGATTTCTTCTTCTATTTATTTTCTTTTATGAATCTTGTTTTCCATTGTCCTCTTGTCTGTTTCTTTCATATGGAAACTTAGGATGCCTTAGGCCTTTCTTCCTCTTCGGACACGCATGCAAATGCCACCTTTTCTTCTAAACTCTCTTCTCATTGCTTCCTGTGATTTAATGTGTTATGCTTCCAATTCTCAGATAAATGATAGTCTGTCTTAGCACTTCTTCCTCAATCAAAATTATTTTGAAATGTGTTGCTTAACTTCTGTGTATTTGGGAATTCTTTAAAGATTTTCATCACTGTTGGCTTCCTTTATATTTGTACTGACATCAGAAAAAATGCTTTATACAATGTTACCTTTTAAATGTATTTTGAAATTTATTTTACAGTCTAAACAAAATATGTCTTGGTGAAAATTACATTTGTATTTGAAAGATAGATTCTATATGGATTTCACTTGATAGTATTTCATGAATATTAATTAAGTCAAACAGCTTAATGGTATTAGGTTCTATATCATTATTGACTTCAAACTGAGTATCATAATTCTCATATATAATTATGCATTGATTTAACATTTTGGATTTATCTTTTTGATGTATCTGTTTCCATGGTAGCATGCATTTGTAAGAAGTCTGTTCATCGGTTATCAACACAGCAAATCCACTTTCCTCTTCCCATTCTTCTTGGAGCATTTCTTTCTGTTCTACCTACAATGTTTGCTCATTTAAAATCACGTTTGTCAGTCACAGATAGTGAAGCATTAAACACCTGCCTTCTATCCAGATTGTCCCCTAAGCACAGGGACTTTACCTTGATCACTGTTTTTTTAATTTTATTATAATTTTTATTCTTTGGAAATTTCATACATGTATAAATGAAATACACTCTATCAACCCTCCATTTCTCCCTCCAACTCCCTTTTATCCTCTAAATACATCCTTTCTGACTTTATGGCCTCTTCCTCCTCTCCCTCCTCTTTCTTCTCCTTTTTTGGTTTAGAACCCACTGGTCCAGTCATTTCTATTTATGGGTGTGAGTATGGGACCATCCCCCGAAGCACAGAAACACCAGTGGCCACACCCTCACATAGGAATTGTTTTCCCTCCAACTGTACGTATCAATTGCCAATATCGCCTCAGTAAGGGGCGGGGCCTGGAGCATACCTCCCCATCTATACTAGAATTTCGACTAACTCGATCACATGTAGGTCATGTGCAGGCAGTCATGACTGCTGTGAGTTCATGAACGCAATAGCCGTTTAGTGTTCAGAAGACGATCTCTCACAACACTCTTCCCCAGCCGGAGGCTCTTCCATTCTTTCCAGGCACTCTCTCAAGACTTTCCCCAAGCCTTGGTCAGGGGCAGGAGGTGGAGCAGGTTGATAAAGATGTCCTACTTAGGTCTGAGCACTCTGAGTTTCTTATTTATGAGTCTCTATTGACTGTTGCCCACTGCAAAGAGAAACTTCTCTGACCAAGGTTGAAAGCAGCATTTATCTATGGATACAAGAATAAATATTTTAAAGGCAATTTGACAACATACCTTTAGCAAAAATAATAATAGCAGCTTCTGTTCTGGCATCTATGACCTTTCCAGTCAGCCATGGGCTTTTGACCAGGATTGAAGAACAAGTTATGGAAACTCTTCTGTGGAGCTGGCCTCAACGGAAATCAGAGAGCAGTTAGTTACCCCACAACGGTACTGCCATTATTGCTCTCGTGGTCACATCTTGCCACCAGGTCAGTGTGAAGCATGAAGGTTCCAGAGTTTCGATGTCTCCCCAGCAGGCTGCATAGTACCCCCCAGAATTATGAAAGCTTGATGGTAGGGAAGACGTTTCTGGATCAGTTTGAGATTGATTTCTTTGTGTCCTACAGCTACAGTCCGTAGTCTTTCCAGCAACTGGCTTTTACCATGTAGTTGGGCAATGGCAATAGCCTGTGTTGTTTTTGGAGATTTCTGGGGCTTCCCTGACCCACCTAAATTGCACTGCAATTTTGGTTTAATAATCCATGTCTCCTGGGAGTAGCACTCATTCAGGATAACTCTGTTCAGAGTCTTTTTTTTTAGGTATATTTTGAAGTTAGCTTACTCAATAGTGAGCTTCCATGAAGTTTTTCCATACAACTTTAGTTTTGATTTAGCTCAGCCACTGTCCTCTCCTCTCCCCCATCCTCTAGCCCTTATTTAACCACCAACACTCTCCTTCCCTCATTTACATCTCATATTCCACTATCCCTCCAACTATTGTTTGGACCATCTTTTTATTAATATGAACATCTGGGCCAGAGTCCACCAGGCTTTGACTGTTGATTTCACATCACTCTGAAAGTGGACCTTCTGAAGGGAACATTCTTAAGACTTGTTTCAAAGCCAGGGTGCCAATTATTTGCAATGACAGTTGTCGTACTTGTCCATTTTCTTCCTGTGGTAAACTTAATTAGAAATCAAACACACATAAAAATGAATCTTCTGCTAGAACAGTAATCAGTGGGCTGACAATACAGACACAAGGTATCTGCTCAAATCAAAATGGAAGAACTGATCAGGGAATGCTAAGAAGATGGCCCAGTGGGTGAGAGTGAATGACCTAAGTTTAGAGTTCAGAACCCACAATTAAAAAAAAGGCCCATGTGGCTATGTGCAGGGGCTTCAGGGCCATGATATCACACACACACACACACACACACACACACACACACACACACACACACACACCAATTACAACAAAATCCCGTCTAGTCTGGGACCAATTGAACCCTGTTCCCTTTCTTTGCTTGCCCGTACTGCCTGCCGGGACTGCTCTCCAACATTGCATTTCCACGGAGTCTGCCAGTATTGCCCTAACCTCTTCTGATTAGAAATGTTGCCTGATCCATGAATCATTCTTTACTCAATAACAGCGGCATATTTCAATCTCATCACTTCATGTGTAAGCTCTTGCTACCACATTAGTCTGAGCTTGCTATGACCCCAGGAGAATAGACAGCAAGTCCATCCTAGAGACGTGACAACTTTAGAAGTTCAAGATCAAGGGCAGTTGTTCAGAATAGCTAAAGTGACATTAGAAAATCCCATAGTATGCTCAAGATGCTGGGAGAATTTTAGTGCAGGTTTCTGGAAGTAATTGCCCACCATGGGACACGTGTGGCATCAGCAGGCATCTGTCAAATCTTGGCATTTATGCTGCATATTCATTAAGAAAAAAACAAAATTGGGCCTCTGCTGTGAGTGATTTCACAGTGTTAATGTGAAATGTGCAGTTAGTGAAATTAAGCTCTTATTTGGAAACTCTGAACTGTGGAAAAATGAAAGCTTTTGGCTTTGTTTTATATGCTGACTTAGTGGGTAGTGCTGTTAGACTGGGAGCTCTTCACTAAGTAATAACCAGTGCTTACTGATTATTCGATACACAGAAGCTCCTTGACTCAGCTCCATCACTAGCTGAAATTGTAGTGAGTCAGAAAAGCATTTATCCTTGCCTATCTTAAACGTGTTCAAAGCGTCACCATCCTGAATTTGGAAAAAAGATGCAGATTGAACCATCATGAGTCATCCACCATCTGTGTTTATGTCTGTTTTGATTTAGAAATTGAGTTTGCAGGATGAGTGGGGACTCCCACAGTCCACCAACTGGATGAAAATATTGAACTCTCTTTCTGTCTAGCATGCAATGAAAGTCATACTTCTGAAGCAATGAAGAAGCAGCCATCACATCTCCTGGTACCTAGGACACCATTGAAGCATAAAGCACAGTACTGACCTTTGCATGAAATTTTCCACAGCAAGAGGCGTCTCCTCTCCAGAAACCTAAGTGTGAGCATTAACATCATGCTCTGGAACAGAACGCTAGCACTTGTGCTTCCCACTGCTTGCTTCGTTACTAGAGATACACTGAGACTTTGGGGCCATAAATTCCAAAAGACACAACTCTCCAAGTCCCCCAACATGAACTGTGGAGTGTTTCAAATCGCTACATCCTGAAACATGAAGAAAGTCACAACCCTTAAAGAACATGATTCAGAATGCTGAATCCCCCAAACTGTGATTTCCATGAAGGAAAAAGTAAAACTAGAAAGACGAAACACTGAATTCAGGGAAAGAGATTGGATGTGGTCGTGCACCACCATGAAAACTTTGAAAGCAAGGGGGCTTCTACAGAACCCTCTCCAGACATTTTCAGCCCCTCCCTCGCCTTTAATAGCAATCATACAGGTCAAACAACTCAGCAGTATGCCCCCACTGGCCTTATGATCCATAACAACTCCAGGAATGATGGTCTAAGCTTCTTGTTGGGAACTTAGAGGTCACTTTAGCCAATCTCAACATGTTGGAACCACACATCCTGAGGTCTGATGAATAACTCGGGGCAAAATCTCCACTCAGATCATGTGTGCCATTTTCTAAACGTGCTTCCTACAAAGGCTCATGAAGTTAAGCAGGCATGATGGACCATAGATGAGCCACTTTCCTTACTTCACACCCCAGAGCACTCTGTTTCCTTATATACTGTTAGTGCTCCCGAACCCTGTCCTTGGAGACACAGACTTGAGGCATCTCCCTACTTCCTCCTGAAGGTGACTACCAAACAACTCTCTCTCTTGTAGAATTCCCTGCTTTGGTGTTACAACTGGCTGAGCAAAATGGGTCTGGTTAAGTAAAAGTTTAGATTTAAAACTGTGTTCTTTTTCTTTATTGACATTCCTTCTAATTGATAAAATTCTGGATTTTAATGTACCAAAGCCACATTTGCAAGAAGAAGCCAGCAGAGTCACTGACTGTCTGGAAAATGATTATGTGCATAGTAGAATAAGACACTTAGATAGTGTGGCTGTGCCATGCCCAGTATTGCTTCTGCCAATCTGTGGCTGCTTATTAATACTCATGGAATGAATTTCTGCATATCTCAAACAACACAGAAGCAAGACCCAGAAGACATGACAACTCAATAGGGAATACTCAACGTTGGTGCACACCGAATCCTACAAGGATTTCAAAATGAGCAGCAGCACTTTGTATAAAGTGAATATGAAAGTATTCTCCAAAGACAGTCATGTTTTTCTGGAAAATAGCTATTTATCCTCATGAAAAACCTCAAATATAGTAATGATGTTGAAAGTTGGTCAACTCCTATCTATGGACTATCTACACACAATTGTCCACAACCTACCCACACAGTACACTTTTCCTATTGCATTCGCTCTTTATTACTTATTTGTGTGTTTGTGTGTGTACATTCGTGCACATATACTCTTGCAATAGCACATGTGTGAAGGTCAGAGGACAACTTGTGGGGATTGGTTCTCTCTTTCTACCATGTGTGTTCCAAAGACAGAAATGATGCCATCAGGTTCAGGCTTATCTCCTGAGCCATATCATCAGTCCTAAACTAAATTTGCTTTTTAGATTTGTATATATGGACTTTTCTACATTCCACTACTTACAATGTTTGCATTATCTTTACAATTGGTATTATTATTATTATTATTATTATTATTATTATTATTATTATGTGTGAATGTATGTGTGTGTGTGTGTGTGTGTGTGTGTGTGTGTGTGTGTGTGTGAAGATAGATGCCAACATGGGCAAATGTAGAGGTCAAAAGAGAGCATTCAGGGGTCAGTTCCTACTGTGGGTTTCAGGCAGAGAACTCATTGTTCAACTTGTATGGAAAGTACTCTACCTGTTGAACCATCTCAACAAGCTTATCATTACAGTTCCTTATGGTATGTGTTGGATATTTGCATCATTTCTGATTATGGACATACCAATGGAATAAAAATATTAAGAGAGATTTCATCCCATTTGTGTGAACTAGACTCCATGAAAGTACATTATCTCTATATTGATTTTATATGTAAACACTGTATATATACTTCAAGACGATGAAGATTCCTCGGTAAGTGCAAAGATGTTCTTTTTATACCACTCCAGCTGTAAATACAAAGTTTGTCAGAATCTTGTCATTTTGGACAAGTACATATTTATACACTGTGGTTTTTTATCAGTTTCATCAGAAATCTTGGTTTATCCATCGTGGTATTTCAATGACTACACCAATCAAGAAGAATGCATAGAATTACCAACCATAAGGATACATGCTTACACATTTTGCTTTTTAAGCTACTTTTTTATGAATATTATGCATCTCATAACTGGTATACACACACTGTCACTATTGTACCTGGATACATTGATATGTGGGTGAATGAGGAAAAACAATCCTTCTAGAAGAGGAAGACAGCTGAGAGATCATATCTGATACACAATCACACTAGGCCTGGGTTAGGCTTTGAAAACCTCAAAGCCCAATCTCAGTAACACACTTCCTCCAACAGGGCCACACCTCCTAATCCTTCTAATCCTTCCCAAACAGTTTCACAAACTGAGGAGCAAGCATAAGAACATATGAGCCTGTGGGGACCATTCTCTTCACGCCATCAAAGGACACAACAACAACAAGAAAGAGAAAAAGGTGGGGGAATGGGAGAAGGGAGGGAGGGAGGAAGGAAAGAAGGGAAATTAGTCCTGAGAATCTACGATGAGGACTGTGTCAGCATACTACAGATGTACTGGCACATCCATGTTTATTGCAGCAATAGGCAAGCTATAGAATCATTCCAATTGTCTACTAACAAATGAAAGAACAAAGACAGCATAACATATACACATGAGGGGATTTTCTTCAGCCACAAAGAAGAATAAAATTATGCTGTTTGTAGGAAAGTGAATGTAGAAAGCAATTGTAGATCATCATACTAGGCAAAATAAACCGGATTCAGAAAACTCTCCCTCCCTCCCTCCCTCTCTGTCTCCCTCCCTCCCTCCCTCCCTCCCTCCCTCCCTCCCTCCCTCCTTCCCTCCTTCCCACTCTCTCTCCCTCCCTCCCTCCCTCCCTCCCTCTCTCTCTCCCTCTCTCTCTCTCCCTCCCTCCCTCCCTCTCTCTCTCTAATATTAATATCCTGTTAGACCTGTCATGTGCAACGAACATACATCAACAATGTCTAAAGATAGTATTGTCAAGAGAGATAATTCTTGGGGCTGGAAAGATGACTCAGTAGTGGGACACCTGTCACTCTTTCAGAGGACCCAGATTTGGTTTCTAGCACCCACATGGTGGTTTACAACAAGCTATAACTCCAGTTCCAGGGGGTCTAACACCTTCTTCTGACCTCCGTGGGCACCAGGTATGCATGTGGCACACATATATTCAGACAAAACATTCATATACATAAAATAAAATTTAAAAATCTAAAAACTACTTTAAAACAAAAAGAAATCTATTTCTTACAGATTGTTGAGAAAGAAGTGACAGTGGTATATATTCACTTAGAGGCGGATATTAGCTGCGAAGTAAATGATAACCATGTTACAATCCATAGACCCCAAAAGCTAAGTAACCAGGAAGGCTCAATGGGGGATACATGACTCTCACTGTAAAGGGGAAATAGAAGAGACATCATCAGTCGGGGGCCAAGATTGGATGGGGGGTTTGTGCATGGGAATAGGAAAGATCAGGTAGGAGGAGGATGTAGAGAGAGAATATTGGGAAAGACAACTGGAATCAGGGGCATCTCTGGGACCAGCCAGAAACCTACTGCAATGGAAATTCCCAGGAAGCTATGAGTGTAACCCTAGCAAAGACTTCTAGTGATGGGAGGAACAGACTCATCTCCTGTAACCAGGCAAGGCTTCCAGTGGAGGGATTAGGACTCCAACCCAGCCACATAACCTCTGACCTACAATTTGCCCTGCCTACAAGATATGCTGCAGCCTTGAGACCTAGGATAAAACCAAATATGACTGGCATAAGAGAAAAAAAGTCAATGAAATGATTCCTAATGATATAAAGAACTTGGGAAATCATGCAAAGAATGGAGAATATGATTGGATGGTTCTCAGAAGCCCACAAGGTAAATGCTTGATCGTCAAGATATTGCCAATGAAAGGGAGCGGACTCTTCCTTCAGATTCTTCATAACTCCTTTCTTCAGGTCTAGACAAACATTCTAGCAGTTTGTAGATGCTCTGCTGTTGCTATTGTCTCTAAGAATAGTAGTGATTGACTGCTTTTTTGTGTTCTGATTATTTTGGTTTTGTGGTCAAATGCTGTTCTTCAGACTAAATAATTTATAGCCATCTGTACAAATACTGCTGAAAATAAAAAATAATCAGATTTAGATTGAATTATGACCTTGAAAATATTAAAAACATCAAGAGCTAACGTATATGAGGTATGATTCCAAATTGTTATAAAGTCCATTTAAATAATTAAATGTTTCCTTCATAAAAAAGATTGTGGTTTGAGCCACATTAAGTCAGATGGAGCAAAGAGACCCCTTTGTAAACCAACTGCATGAATTCAAATCAACAAATGCCACCATCTTCAAATAACACATATTATGTCCACAAGTGTTTGAGGTCTGAACTCTATTAATAGACAAAAATGACACATGTTCTAAAGAAGATCAGAGGTGTCCGGGTGCTTTTGTCATTTGAGTGATATGCATGTGGGGTGTTAATGAAATTTTATTGATAAAACACTTCTTGGTTGATTTACTTCATATGAGATTCTGTATTTGTCTGGTCTTTTTAGTCCTTAAGTCAGCTTACAGAGGGTCTGAAATTGCATAACAAGTACAAAGCCCTGTTGGCCGGGCTGCTTACAATAATGGGTCATTTGGAAAGCACTCTATCTCATAGAGTGGCCCCAAGTGCCCCAGACCAGGCCTTGCTGCTCACACAGTACACTCTTTATATGACCAGAGGTGGAATTTCAATGAGGAATGCTGAGGTATGTTTTTCCAAATGCGGCATCTGGCTGCAGGATTGGTTACGTGAAGGCCCTGGAAGTTGGTTATACCTGTGGTTTCTGCTCATTAGCCTGAGGCTGTGCTGGCTGCCTCCCTGGGCTGTCTGAGTGAATCCAACTTCTCGTCATCATCCAAACTCTAAAGATGGCTAAATGTGCATGTGGTAAAGTTCAAGGGCCTCTGAACTTGGTGCAGATACCTGTCTTCTGGTAGACAGAGTGGATATTTATTTGCTGGCCTACACTTACCATCTAATGATGGTTCAGGTAATTTGGATTGCAAATACGGTCATAATTAATCCTGAGGAAGTAGAGCCTAAGTACAGGTTTCCTTTCCCTTAGAACTGACTCTTTCTGCCCAAAGCAGACAAATGTTTTCTTAAAAAATTAAAAATGTTTCTCCATGCATCTGTCTCTGTCATCCTTCTTTCTGTATTTATCTCTGTGGATACAGAACTGCTTTGGCCATTTGAAGGATGTGTGTGTTTGTGCATGGGTGCATATATATTTATAAACAAGGTTTTACTATAAGAGGAAATAGGGATTCCTGGTACAACCCTGGCCGGAAAGGCCCACTTCCCGTAGTAAAGGCTCTGGACCACACAGCAGCTCCATCCGGTCTGCTTTGCTTCCCTCCTCTATTCAGAAATGGCCTGGTGAGGCACAAGTTTCCCCAGTGAGGCACAGACTATAACCACACTCTGTTGTCTTCATCCTGCCCTTTCACTCAGGAGCTCACTGAAGAGACACACAGGTACTTCCTGGAAGGAAGAACAGAAAGCTAGAGGTCTGGAGATATGTATTTCTGTCTTGTCCTTGGACAATGAAGATGCCTACGGACAAGACCCTTCAATAGCTCTCTGCTCACAACTTACTAAGTTCTATAAAATGGTGACGAGGAAATTGTACTTGCTTTATACCTCACAGAATCTAATTTGACTCTTTTTTGAGATTTTCTCAGGTGAAAAATGTTGGGAAAGAATGTAGGAAATGCAAACAATTTATGAAACTCGGTTGCAGGAAATCCATGCATTTTCAAATCGAGGGGCATTGTGGTTAAGGCACCATATCAGACTATTAAAATTGGGTGTGTTTTGGCATCAAGAGCACATAGAAAACTTGGCAAGTGATATCACGCCTTGGTTGGCTTAGCCATGTGTCCCCAACCCTAGGGAAAACCAAGGCATACTATATTAACCCTTCCTCTGCTTTTCTTGCCTACAGCATCTCCCTAAGAACTCCTCAGCAAGGAAAAGGAAACAAATGTTCGAAATGCTTTGCCTCCTTCTCAGAAACCCGCCTTCTCTGTTTGGTCCCTTTCAACAACACCTAGTTCTGTAATCCCCACAACTGCCCTCAGTGCCAGCGCCATACTCAGTCTGAAATCGGCATGGCATTTCTGCTGCTCACACTGCCTTCTCTCCCTCTACTCCATCCTTCTGCATGCAGGAGGATCACAAGACATTAGTGGGGATGTAGGATTTTTCCAAAGATTGCATAGATTAGAGAAACTCAAGTGTTTGACTTCTCTAGAAAAATAACAGCTTGACTACTAGTTTTTCCAATAAAACCTCTTTACCTTTTCAACCAGACAATGATCTCTGTCACCCAAATTTCTGACCTTGCTCCCTACTACCACTCTTCTACTTCAAAAAGTCTGGGTACCAGCTTGACATTTTCTTAAACCCCATGCAGGAGCTTATGAAGTCTGTTTTCCACAAACCAAATTTTAGGGGTTCTCTGTAGGGAGAACCCAGGTGCATCTCTTCTTCTCTCTGCATCTAATTATTCAGGTATCATGAAGGTTGGATATTGGCCAACAAGGCCTCCCTCTCCCCTATCCCCCATTTTTTGCAAAGGACCAAGTGTTGATTTGCACTAACACCTAGTCTGGCAGTGTGCAAAGCTCTTAATGACAGGTGCAGTGTGGGCATTGAGCAGTTGGTACAGACAGACACCATCGTGTTGCCCCACAAATGCACCTCACTGAATGGCAGCATGTTTATTTTCATCAAAGTAGGTGTCTCTTGGCAAGAGAATCTCTTTCTAAGGTCTAAGTGGTTAAATGCATCTCCAGATCATCTATAAAGGCTTTCCTAAGAATTCCAGAAAGGAAATTTTATTATGTACATCTTTTAGAAGTGTACAAGGATCACTCAAAGATTAAAATATTGTTAAGAACACTTAACAATATTTTACTAAGATTTTATTTTATATTACATTTTCCTCCATAAGGGAGAGATTGTTCCATTGGGAAAAAAGTAATCTTTAATAAATGGCTGCTTTATGTTTTTCAAGTTTGATAAAAAGATAAGCCTCTTTTGAAAGGACTGCTATGTTTCAATTAGGAGGGATACAAGGTAATATACAGTGGCAAATTCATTTAAAGGTTCAACTTCAAAAATATTAAAATGGAAAATAGCATTTCTTAGAATTTAGGAAATGTAGCATAATTGGTTTGAAAGAGGAAAGTGAAGAGCCAGGCAAATTGAAGCAGATCATGAGGCTGGAAAAAGTGATTTGAGAAGTCCTCACAGCTGATGTGGGATGCTCCACCTACTCCCTTTGTAGAGGTCTTTGTACTTCTAGGAAAAGTCTCACAAAGGAACCCTGTGACCTAGTTAGGTAGGAGAACATATGTGCACAAAATAGGTTTTGTTAAGGGAGCTAGAAATTCCGATTAGAATAAGTGAGAGAGCGTTTGGTGTGAGACAGAGCTTTAGTGTGCTTGAGTTTGGCATCTCAGGAAGTCAGTGGAACCAAATAACTAGCGAAAGGCAGAAGACAGTGTGTAGCTTTAAAACACAGCAAACCGACAGAGGGATCAGATGCTGCCAGCGTTAAGACAGACCGAACATACTGCATTGGGATGCTTTCTGATGCCTAGGCAGCTCGGCTCCTCTTTCAAAAGGGGAAGATCCTGCAGTATTGCATAGTTATTTTAGTGAAAACAATTTTTTCATTAAAAAAAAGATAAAATGCTTCTGCATGTGGGATCCTGGCCATGTCAGAGGATACCCTCCCTACTCAATACCCTACAGGATACAGACATGTGCCTGCTTCTCAAATGTTTGTGGCGGGCATTTGGCTTTTGTTTGCTTAATTAAAAAATATTTTATTTTTATTTTTAAAATTATGTGAATATGTGAGTCTGTGTGTGAGTTTGTGCATGTGAGCACACAGCAAGATGGAGTCAGATCCCCTGGAGCTGGACTTTAGTGGTGGTCAGCTCTCCGGAATGAGGGCTAGGAACCTAACTTGGGTCTTCTGGAAGAGCAACAAGCACGTTTAACTGCTCAGCCATCTCTCCAGACCCCGGTTTCTGGTTTTTTTAAACTATGATTCTAAGTTGCTTAGATTTGCTCTTTTCTCTCTCTCTTAAGATTATAATATGTTAAATTTCCTTAAAATTTTATGTATTTGAATCTATCTCACTTTTGTATTTTTTTTTGTTAATTTTTATGCTTTTGAAAGAACTTCCCCATCCAAACATATATAAACACCTATCTGTTTTTGTATAGTTTTATGCGTACAATTAACTCTGTGGTATGAGAAAACATGAGCAGAAAGATTTCTCATGAAACTTATGTTTACATTTTAATTAGTGAATTTATAACTCTAAGACCTTATCATTTGTTGTTTTCATCTTGTTTGTAATTTGACCTTGGTAAGAATCTGTCCTTGACTTTTCCTTCCTGAACTATTTGAGGTCATCTCTGAATATTTTTAAGTCTTGCCTTGTGTAAGAATTTTAACAATGAGAACTACTTGTACCTCCATTTTACTATTGACTTTTAATTTTTAAAGTTGTTTTCTCTATTAATGAGTTAATAGAAATCTCACTGGAATTTTGAATAGAATTATAGTAGACCAACCTTTTGATTTCAGAAGAATTTCTATCTTTAAGACATCTACTTGGGGGCAGGTGGCCTTCTCACTTTATAGTGACAGATCATTTATGTGGTTTTCCTCTATATGATCCTCTTTCTTTGTGAAAGAATATATCTTAACCACTAGTCATGGCCTGAGGACATTTGTGGGACGCATTTAATCTCTACCAGAAAGCAACGGCCAACAGATGGGATAAAAGGAGCATGCACACATCTTTTATCTGGAGCTGCTCCTGTGCTGGGGTCTGTTTCTGGCCCTTCCTCTCAGACTTGGTACCCTAAAACCTTGCCTTGGCTTTTATCCTTCCTCATCTGGGCTTATCCCTCTATCTGGCCAATGAATCACCCCCAGCTGTTTATACCTCCAGCCATTTCCAAGCTATTAGTTTTGTAAATAATCATTTTGGTAATTTGATAAACCTTTTTTGGATAAAATTATCCTAGAAATATAAATTGCCATTCTGGTTAGAATATACTAGGTTATATTTTCTAACTGGCTGTTAAAGTACTGATGTTAAAATGTTCTTTTTTTATTAATACTTCTCACCTTGGGATCTATTGTTAGCTCTAATCGCTGTCCAGTTCCTTGCATCAGCTTCTTAGGGGCTGATAATGCTAATAGAGATCAGTTCGCTTCCTCTATTGGGTGATACAACCATGGTGAAGTTCCTGTGATCCAACAGCCTTCCTAAGGTCATTAAGGTTACTCAGATGGCATGTGTTACAGACCATGAAGGAGATCACGGCTATCAGTCCACTTTGAACAAAGTTAAGAATGAAGAGGAAAACTTTACAAGGGTTACAAACGAGGCCACTGGAACAGATTGTGTTTTCCCACCTTTCCCTCTGTCCCTCCCTTCTCCCCTCCTTCTTTCTCCTTCCTGCTGGGAGTCTGACAGTTAGTCCTCCACTTTGAAGACATTTAACAGAACTCACTTCATAGGATGAGCTAGACATTAACAGTCCGTTAGCATAGTCCAGGGAGAGTGTGGGACACTGTGGCTTTAGTCCTAAACCAGTGAATGATTAACGCGCAAACCAAAATTACAGAAAAATGGGGCAAGTGAGGGGAAGGAAGGAAGGAAGGAAGGAAGGAAGGAAGGAAGGAAGGAAGGAAGGAAGGAACAGGGGAGAGGGAGGAAGGGAAGGAGGAGGGACGGAAGGAAGGAGGAGGGAAGGAAGGAAGGAAGGAAGGAAGGAAGGAAGGAAGGAAGGAAGGAAGGAAGGAAGGAAGGGATGAGGTTTCCACCTTCATGTTAAGTGAAACAAGGCCATGAGTGAATGCTGCAGTCACTGTTCTCCGCAGTATTCAGAAATAAGTTACGGAAACAAAGAAGGAGAAGCTAAGGTTAGGCTTGCTAACATTTTTTTCACAAAGTCTGCGTTTCACTTTAAATGTGGGCGGGATCTCTCTTTGCCTCTCCCTTCTATCTTTGCCTCAGATAATTAGCAAACTATGGACTGATGCTTATCTCCGGACCTTTCAAAAATCTCAGTCAATCTGGAACATTATGAAAAGATCTAGAAAAGCCAATGCAACATTCGTTGTGTGCTGACTGGGAGGGATGCTTAGATGCAAGCGAATGCGAGGGAAACAGACCCTGGTGTGGAAGTGTCGTTGCCAGAGAGGCAGAATCCTGAGGGTGCTGAGACCATTGGCAGAATCATCACCCTCACCATAACTCCTGGAGTTGTCACTGAATACCTGACTACAGGCTGACTGCAGTGTGGGGACACACTGGGGTGTTATGTAGAGGGAGTGATGAAGAGGTAGGGCCCAAACCCCATGAATGGATTAAGAGCCCTGGGGATAAATAGTTCCCAACTTGGTCAAAGCACATCTTGTATGTGACATTTGTACGCCCAGTTGTCTTTGATTCCTTTTTCATAAATCTCCGAGGAATCACTGACCAATGAACAATAACCTTTACTCCAGAATATCTGTAGGAGCATAAAACACTAGTCATGTGAACAGGGCTAACTACACTTTCCATGTTGTTGAGCTTACTTGACTTAACAATCATTGATTCAGAAGACAAGACTATATTATTTCTTGGGTAGTTTCCCCTTAGTGCCATGTGAAGTCTTTCTATCAAGTCTTTATGATCTTTGGTTGCAGCCCCGATGCTGGCCCTCCTGTTGGCATATGGGTGGTTGTCTCTCATGTGCAATTCAGTTTTGCTGACAGTAATCCTAACTGATTTCTCTGAGAAGAGGGCCATTACCATGATGGGCCTGAGTGAAGTAATTTAGCAAACCTTCACATAGTGAAATAACAGAATTAGTTCGATTCTTCTCAATTACACTTTCCAGATTGCTTCCTAACATCCATTTTGGAGTAATCCAAGACTTTTGGATGAACATGAAGTGACGTGATGGCTGACAACATCAGCGCTCTCCATGTTGTGACTTGAACACTGGAGGATCTGCCTTCACTTCACAAGCAAGAACTTTACAGAAACAAACCTTGGGAATAAAAGGTTTCATAATGATGACATTGTATTTGATATTTCTTATCAGGTTGCCACAGTCCATCGGTCTGGGATGGTGGGCAACAAACTGAGCAACCCTAGCTACCAGTGATGACCAGAGGCACAACGACTCAAGAGTACTGTTTTGTGCTCATTGTCTTCAAAGTCTTAGTCATATTGTGCTGGTAGGTCCAAGACTGAGGGACCATTTTGTGGAATCTCCAGCCTCCACTGACAGGCTTATGAGAGTCTATGGCCAATTTTCAAAGAAAACCATGCCTTCAGACTGCTTTCTAACTCAGTCATTTCTAACCAGTCGCTGCTCTTTGACTCATCCAAGCTCCCTTAGTATCTGTCCGTTCTCCCTGTAGTTACATCTAATCCTCTTCCTTGCTTAGAAATGGTGGACTTCTGTGAATGCTCAAAACTTACAATACATGAATGGGCTCAACGTGTTTTCCAAAACCCTGTGACTCTGGCTGGTGGAATGGGGCCCTAGAGCTTCAGTCATGTCGGCATGACTGTTACTAGCTAGACAACCAATGCATTCTGTACCAGCAGCTGGAGCTTCTGGGAGGTCCTCAGCCAGAGCCCTGAGAAAGGGCATTGAGGTAATCTGGGATGGAGGTCACCAACAGATGGAAAACTGTGGTAGCGTTCTCACTGGTGAGGAGAGAGCAGAGGTTGCACTGCTTTGCCAAATCCTCTGTGGCTGGCTTCCGTGGCCACGCGATGATTTCCATTGCAAAGGCAGGGTAACATTGGTGGTATCTGTCTTTGGGAGGAAAACAAGTCTTGATACTAAGTCCTACTCTGCTCTGGAGAAGCCCTGCCAGAATGTGTGGTGTGGGCCTGTTTCAAGGGGAATTTTCTTATCTAGAGTCATTATTTCAGAATCAAAAATGCCTTGATGAAATGAAATGAAGGGTGAAATTCAATGTGTACAAATCGTGTTGGAATGTGAAGGGCCTGGATTACATTATATGAAGAAAGGGAGAATGGCATATTAATCTAAGAAAAGTGTAATAGAAAATATAAGCAAGCTTTCTCTCCCTCTACTCCTAATCGGAATTTTTTCCTTTGAGTTTATAGCACTCCATGACTAATGAATAGCCCAGCTTACACAAGCCACGGTTCAAAAATGTTCTTTAGATCTCCATTGTAAACAATAACGAGAAGCAAAGATCCACGACCACATTCTTCTAGCATTGTGCTTACGTTAGCCAAAATGTATAGAGCCACGTTCCTTAGGCTCTACTTTCTCAGTCAAGCAGGGAGCACATATACAAAAGAACACAACTAGGTGGCCTAACATTGTACTGACTCATACAACTGACATGTAACTTCTAACCCATGACAGAAGTGAGCTCTGCTTTTGGCTCTGTGTTTGTGCCTCTGTGATGAAGAGAGGCACATGAGTTACATATTAGGTAGTGCTGTCTTCTCGTCTCTGACGTAATGCACTAAGACCTTTGTTGTTTACAGCCAAGGAAACTGAACTGTGCATTGATATTTAAGCAGGAAATTGATGTGTACAAGACTCTGACCATATAATGGGGGCTGTCCTGGGGTCAGGCTCATTAGATGTTGGGAATATGAATACCAGAAAGTGAAAATTCCTGTGGAGAAGACTCATTATCCATCTTGACACCTCCATCTTGTCTTCTTCTCCCTTATCACTGTAATGATAACACAGTGTTCTCCATCATTTTGCCTCTCCAGATCAGTGCTCTCCCACCTTAGAGTTTGTCTATTCAGCTAGACTTCATATAATACACAGGAGTCTCCAAGTACTAACACACCTGTGTATGCACAGACACACAGACAATTTTTAGTTTCACTTCAGTTAATAGCTTAAAGTGTGCCAAGTAAAATTGTGTATTCCTTTTAATTATAGTATGTGGATAAAATTATATTATGGTCACTATAATGTATT